>NC_091955.1:95160808-95300808 GCF_031021105.1 Erythrolamprus reginae
TATTTCACCAGAAGAGCCCTTCACTCCTCCACTCGAAACAGAATATCCTACGAAAATAGACTAACAATCCTGGGCCTAGAAAGCTTAGAACTACGGCGCCTAAAACATGACTTGAGTATTGCCCACAAGATCATATGCTGCAATGTCCTACCGGTCAATGACTACTTCAGCTTCAACCGCAATAACACAAGAGCACGCAACAGATTCAAACTTAATATGAACCGCTCCAAATTTGACTGTAAAAAATATGATTTCAACAATCGAGTTATCGAAGTGTGGAACTCATTACCAGACTCAATAGTGTCAACCCCTAACCCCCAACACTTCTCCCTTAGACTCTCCACGATTGACCTCTCCAGGTTCCTAAGAGGCCAGTAAGGGGCATACATAAGTGCACTGGTGTGCCTTTCGTCCCCTGTCCAATTGTCTTTCCTTTCTTTCACCTATCTTATATATTCTCTTCCTTTCATATATCCTCTCCTCTAAGTTCACTTTCACCCTCTTTTATATTATCACATGTCTATCTTTCTTCCTATGTATTTGTGTATTGGACAAATGAATAAATAAAAAAAAAGAAGGGGTTTGACTTTGTCATTGGAACAGAAGTTGCCTTCAGAAGTTGTGGGAGCTTCATCACTATTTCCCATATTCTATTCTATTCTATTCTATTCCATTCCATTCCATTCCATTCTATCCTTTCCAACCTTTGACAAATTGAAGATGTGTGGATTCCAACTCCGAGAATTTCCCAGTTTGAACTGAATTTAAACCACAGATTAAGCCATGATAGAATGTAAACAGATCTAAATAGCTAGTGGAATACCAGCTAGATAAGTAAAATAGAGCTAGATTCAGCCATAATAGAGACGTGTCTTACACTCTGGGAATATTATTTTTTATTGTTTTGCTCCATCTCTTTCGGAGGGATGAATTGTTTTATAAACAAACAACAGCTTATTAAAACAATGTCCCCATTTTTTAAAAGAGGTGACAAACAAACAAACAAGCTCCAAACCAGTAGGGTGGGATTTAGAATTCTGGGCTGTTGCTGTTTTTAAAGTCAGAGACAGCGTGCCGGTCTTCGATGCCAACGCTTTGACTACAAATTTACACTTCCACATAACTGTGAAGGAAAACAAATCTTATTCCTTCCTCCTCCGATTTCCTGTCAAAAGTGCTTCAAAGCTCTGGTGCCCACTTACCTGGTAGCAAAAGCCAGTTTTTTAAAAAAAATCCCTCCTGTGGCTTCCCCACCGAGCAAACATATGCTACACTCTGCCGATTGCAAATCCAGCGGTTGTGTGTAGTAGATCAAAAGTGAGACTCTGCCAAAGACAATGGATAAGCAAGCCATTAGGGGTAAAACATTTTAGGGGACTGGAGGGTAAATATATATGAAGAAAGATTGCAGGAAATGGGTATGTCTAGGTTAATGAAAAGAAGGACCAGGAGAGACATGATAGCAGTCTTTCAGTATCTCAGGGGTTGCCACAAAGAAGAAGGAGTCAAGCTATTCTCAAAAGCACCTGAGGGTAGAACAAGAAGCAATGGGGGGAAACTAAACAAGGAGAGAAGCAACCTAGAAATTGTTGTGTATACTCCTGTTCAGTGTGGGGATTTTTCAGATTCTGATTCAGAAAGTGGCTATGAATTAGTGGCAGGGCCTGATTTAGAGGCAGAAGAAGTAGGAGACCAACCACAAGACGTTTCTATGGGTTCAGATTCAGTAGTAGATGCTTGGAACAAACTTCCAGCAGACGTGGTAGATAAATCCACAGTAACTGAATTTAAACATGCCTGGGATAAACATATATCCATCCTAAGATAAAATACAGGAAATAGTATAAGGGCAAACTAGATGGACCATGAGGTCTTTTTCTGCCGTCAGACTTCTATGTTTCTATGTTTCTATAATAATAATAATAATAATAATAATAATAATAATAATAATAATAATAATATATTAGATTTGTATGCCGCCCCTCACAGCTCACAACAAGTAAAAGCATCATATACAGATCTAATATTAAAACAGTTTTAATCAGTGTCGCTTCCTAAGTGGACAGTTTGATTTCACAGAAGTTTGATTTACTTGGAGTTATATTGTGTTGTTTAAGTGTTCCCTTTATTTTTTTTTGAGCAGTGTATTTTAGCGTCTGACTCCTTTTGGACCACATAGTCACACTTCTAAATTCTGCATTTGGAAGTGTCCGTTCAAATTTGCATTTGAAATCTGAAGGCACACTAAAAAAATTGTAAACCCTCGTAGTCCACACATCAGCTCAATGAGACATCCGTGGAGATTGAGATGTTAGGAATTATTTGGTTAATGAGATTTTTAAAAAAAATTAAGCCCAACCGTAAGTCATAGCATTACAGAATCTTAGCTCAACGCAGGAAGTCAAATTAAGGCATCTTTTATAGGTTGTCAGCTCTCTGCTTGAATTCTTCAAATGAAAGACAGTCCTTTCCTTTCTGGGTCACTATTTCCTCTGTCAAACTGTTCTTAATTGAAAGGCTTTTCTAATTTAATTTAGCACCTGCCTGGCTGTAATTTAAGGATGAACTGCAGAATTCTTCAGGAATCTTTTTTCCGCCTGTTTATTAAGCTTTTATCTCCCACTCTTTCTCTCAATTATGAAGATCATTGATCCAGAAAAAAGGTGATTCCTTAATCTTCCTAGTGTTTTCTTGTAGTAAATCTGGGGACAAGCAACACAAATCAAATCAACATCCAATGTTATGACTTCTGAATTGTTTAGATTCAGAAGTCTTTTGCCCTAAAGAAATATGTCCCCATTTGAAATGGTTGATTGTGTTGGTGTCTGGAGGGCCACAGGTAATCCTTGGCTTAAGACCACAATATTTTAAGTGCGGGGGGGGGGGAGATAAATTTTATAAACCTACCACAATGGGGGAGTTAAGTTATTCTTCCCCCCTAGGCTACTACAAGTTATGCATGGTATGTTTGTGTGTATGTTTGGTTTTTTATAATAAGGGGTTTTTTAGTTGTTTTTATTAATTGGATTGTTCGTGTTGTTTTACCCCTATTGTTAGCCGCCCCGAGTCTGCGGATAGGGGCGGCATACAAATCCAATAAATAATAATAATAATAATAATTGAGCCTAAATTTTCCTTTGTTAAGCAAAGTGCCAGAAGTGTTAGATAGTTCTGTGTTAGCAAAAACTTCAAAAGAGGAGGATTTAGAGGTAGTGATTTCCGACAGTCTCAAAATGGGTGAGCAGTGCGGTCAGGCGGTAGGGAAAGTGAGTAGAATGCTTGGCTGCATAGCTAGAGGTATAACAAGCAGGAAGAGGAAGATTGTGATAATAATAATAATAATTAATAATGATTTATTAGACTTGTATGCTGCCCCTCTCCGAAGACTCGGGGCGGCTCACAACAACAAAAACAGTACAGTATGATTAAAACCCCGCTATCATTAAAAAACAATCAATACAATACAGTAACAACCACACATAACTCTCAGAAAAGGGGATACATTAATTGCCCCATGCCTGGCGACATAGATTAGTCTTTAGGGTCTTGCGGAAGGCGAGGAGGATGGGGGCAGTTCGAATCTTTGGGGGGAGTTGATTCCAGAGGGCTGGGGCTGCCACAGAGAAGGCTCTTCCCCTAGGCCCTGCCAGACGACATTGTTTAGTCAACAGGACCCGGAGAAGGCCAACTCTGTGGGACCTAATTGGCCGCTGGGATTTGTGTAGCAGAAGGTGGTCCCGTAGGTATTCTGGTCCATTGCCATGTGACCCTGTTGTATAGAGCGCTGGTGAGACCACATTTGGAATACTGGGTTCAGTTCTGGATACCTCACTTACAAAAAGAAATTGATCAAATTGAACGGGTCCAAAGACGGGCTACAAAAATGGTGGAAAGTCTTAAGCATAAAACTGTATAGTCTGGAGGACAGAAGGGAAAGGGGGGACATAAGGGTTAAATAAGGTTTGGGAGGGAAGTGTTTTTAATAGGCAAGTCAATCCAAATGTATCTTTCCTTTAATGTACACTGAGAGCATCTGCACCAAAGACAAATTCCTTGTGTGTCCAATCACACTTGGTCAATAAAAATTCTATTCTATTCTATTCTATTCTATAGTGGTACCTCTACTTATAAACTTAATTCGTTCTGTGACCAGTTTCTTAAATAGAAAAGTTTGTAAGAAGCAGCAATTTTTCCCATAGGAATCAATGTAAAAGCAAATAATGTGTGCAATTGGGGAAACCACAGGGAGGGTGGAGGCCCTGTTTCCTCCCAGGAGATTCCTACAGAGGTCCCACGGAGGCTTCCCCCAGCCTTTTCCAGCCCTGTTTCCTCCCAGGAGATTCCTACAGAGGCCCCACGGAGGCTTCCCCCAGCCTTTTCCAGTCCTGTTTCCTCCCAGGAGATTCCTACAGAGGCCCCATGGAGGCTTCCCCCAGCCTTTTCCAGCCCTGTTTCCTCCCAGGAGATTCCTACAGAGGCCCCACGAAGGCTTCCCCCAGCCTTTTCCAGCCCTGTTTCCTCCCAGGAGATTCCTACAGAGGCCCCACGAAGGCTTCTCCCTGCCTTTTTCGGCCCTGTTTCCTCCCAGGAGATTCCTACAGAGGCCCCATGGAGGCTTCCCCCAGCCTTTTCCAGCCCTGTTTCCTCCTAGGAGATTCTTACAGAGGCCCCATGGAGGCTTCCCCCAGCCTTTTCCAGCCCTGTTTCCTCCCAGGAGATTCCTACAGAGGCCCCACGAAGGCTTCCCCCAGCCTTTTCCAGCCCTGTTTCCTCCCAGGAGATTCCTACAGAGGCCCCACGAAGGCTTCTCCCTGCCTTTTTCGGCCCTGTTTCCTCCCAGGAGATTCTTACAGAGGCCCCATGGAGGCTTCCCCCAGCCTTTTCCAGCCCTGTTTCCTCCCAGGAGATTCCTACAGAGGCCCCACGAAGGCTTCTCCCTGCCTTTTTCGGCCCTGTTTCCTCCCAGGAGATTCCTAGAGAGGCCCCCACGGAGGCTTCTCCCTGCCTTTTCTAGTTACAGTTTTGGAGGCTTGGGTTTGTAAGTGGAAAATGGTTCCTGAGAAGAGGCAAAAAAATCTTGAACAATCCAGTTCTTATCTAGAAAAGTTCATAAGTAGAGGCGTTCTTAGGTAGAGGTACCATTGTATTCTATTCTGCTATGTTTATATGAACTACTACTATCCGATACAGGTTTGACTAACAAACAAACAAACAAACAAACAAAATATCTAGTAATGTTGGCAAGCCTATGACAGCATCTGGAAGAGGGAAGTGGAAATAGATTATATCCAGGATTTATTTATTCATTTGTCCAATACACAATACATATGGAAGAGAATAGACATGAAGTAATATATATAAAGATAATATGTAAAAATAGAGGAGAAGATATATGAAAGGAAGAAAATATATATGATATATGAGATAAAGGAAAGACAATTGGACAGGGGACGAAAGGCACACTAGTGCACTTATGTACGCCCCTTACTGACCTCTTAGGAACCTGGAGAGGTCAATCTTGGATAGTCTAAGGGAGAAATGTGAGAAAAGGATGTGAGAAGATGTCCTTTCCCGTGGAACAGAAGCAACTCTGCACCATTCAAAGCAACTAAGACGAGATAAGTAGGGTTCGTAACAGATCCCGAATCTGAAAAGATAAAGAGCAAATAATCAATAGCCAACATGGAAGGGTGAGCATCCTGAGCAAAGGGTTTAGAGACTGGAAAGAATGTAATAAAACCTATATTGACTTTTTATTTTCGAACAGAAAAAGCAATAAGCATACAGCCCGCGGTTATGAACGTTTCCTTGCGTTGTTTAATCGTGTCTTTGGCAATTGACTGCAGACACTGAACGGCGAGGAGGCTTCACCGATTCTGAGTGTGATCCACAGCATCTCTGCAGAACCCTGATTCAGCAAATGGCTTCTGCCTGGGGCACAGGAGCTAAGACAAAGGAATATTATAGGCGCAACGCCGAATAAACACACTGCGATGCCTTCCCAGACTTGAGCTTTAAGAAATGCTTGTCCACTTTTCAGCAATTGGAGGGTGTGTATTTGTGTGTGTGTGTGTGTGTATCTCTCTAGGTACAGAAGAGGTGGCTTTGCCCAGGGCACTTCACTTTGCCAGTTAAGAAGCCTGTAGAGGCTCCATTTGCAAAACACACAGAGCTTATTTTCTTTTAACCTTGGTTGGTTTGCAGCTCGATGCAAATCCAGCCCATTTGGTTAGTTTATGATTCGGTGCATTGCGCAAATCCAGAAAAGGAGTTGAACTGGTGATCAAGTTTAGCACGTTGTTCAAACCAAGCGAGTGTAGCTGTTTTCTCTTTTCTTTGGTGACCAGATTGCCATAGGAAAGGAATCCTCCCTTCCTTCCCCTCTGATCTATTTCTTTCTCCCCCTCCCTCATTTCTCCTTTTCCTTCCTTTCCTCACCTTCCTCTTTCCTTCCTTCCTTTCCTCCCTCCCTCCTTTTCCATTTTTCTTCCTTCCCCTCTCATCTATTCCGTTCTCCCCGTCCCTCATTCCTCTTTTTCCTTCCTTTCCTCACCTTCCTTCCTTCCTTCTCCCCTTCCTTCCTTTCCTCCCTCTCCTTCCCCACCTTTCCTTCCTTCCTTTCCTCCCTCCCTCCTTTTCCATTTTTCTTCCTTCCTTCTTTCCTTCCGTCCCCTCTCATCTATTCCGTTCTCCTCCTCCCTCATTCCTCTTTTTCCTTCCTTTCCTCACCTTCCTTCCTTCTTTCCTTCCTTCCCCTCTTATCTATTCCGTTCTCCCCCTCCCCCCTCCCTCTTTTTCCTTCCTTTCTTCACATTCCTTCCTTCTTTCCTTCCTTCCCTCCCTCTCCCTCCCCACCTTTCCTTCCTTCCCCTCCTCCCTCCCTCCCTTGTAAGCTGGGTGCAAACAAAACTGCAAACTCCCCACAATAAGTTTCCAACAAAAGAAAATTCAAAATTCACATTCCCCATGAAGCCGCACGCACTATTAATCCCAAATGGAATTTTAAAAAATCATTGTTATTGTAAATGAAAGATACTTTTTCCCTTTCACCATTTCTCTCTCTCCTCTATTCCTCCCCCTCACACTTTATCTAGCAAGCTCCTTTTGATTCTCCTCAAAACACAATGCAAACAGATATTATATTATGATCATGATTATAATTAAGCCCAAATCACTTTTATCAGAAATTATCCATGGGACATTTTAATGAAGAGATTGTCCTATTATTTTGAAGGGGATACAATACAGACCTTTCCTTTTAAAATGACAAAACATTTTTGTACATGCTTCTAAACCCGTTTTTCTATGTCTTTCATAGAAAAAACAACAACTATGATTAATTTGGAACAATACCATCTGACAACAGTGACATAGGAAGGTGACCATGTTATTCTCTCTTTCTCTTGTTTTGTTTTTAGATTTTAAAAATAAACCTTATTTAAACACACGAAATACAAACAGAGCATGTTATTCTCATGGAAGCTGTCTGCTGCAGCAACAAGGGGTGGAGGCAGTGGCCCATTAATCCCAAATTCACCTTTGCAAGGACCAGGTAAACTCGTTTCATTGCCACCTGGGCGCTTCCAGCATCCTTCTGGCCCTTCAGGTAGCCATCACCTGTGCTCCCGAAGGAAACCACAAGCCCCAGAGTGCAAAGCGGGAAGGCGGTGTCACGCGAGTCGTTTCGTCCCACCTCCCCGCCACCGTGATAGGACGGCGGACAGACGGCGGACGCGCCGATTGGCCAGGGAGGGTAAACGGGGGCATGGCCGACCTTAGAACGTAGGCCCAGCCAAGATGGCGGCGTCTGAGGCGACGGGAAGATACAGGAGCGCGATGAGCAAAAGCAAGGATCCCTCCGGCCTGCTCATCTCTGTCATCAGGTAGCGGCGGCCGCCCTTCCTCCGAGGCGGGCTTGAGAGTCTTGGCGAAGGCGTCACCCTCTCAAGCAGGGCGGGCCGAGGGGGGAACTCGCTACCTTGGAACGCGGGGAAAGCCTTCACACGACCCGAGTCAGGGCCTGCCTTGGCTTAACACGCGAGTCTCGTGACTCGCAATAGGTCGTTTCGGGATGTGGGGTTAAACTTAGGGTGAAATATACTGTGGCAATCCTGAAAGTGGGTTAGGTAAAGACGCGAGATAAGCATGTTGTGGGAATGACAGGTTCTGCGTGGGGGCCAGATGTGAATAATTCACAGGGAAGCTCGTCTCAGATGGTGCCCCCAAAGTATTTGCAGTCTCTGTGGTGGTCAGGATTAGTTTTCTTCAATGTGGCCCTTTCTTGAGTGTTCGACTACTATCCCCATGGTTCCCAGCCTTCCTAGATCTGGAAAACATCTGTGAATTTTTTTCAGGGGGAGGGGATGATTTCAAGTTTAATTTCTTTGGGGCTGCTCTAATGTTCTTGGGCTATTTAATCTTGCACATTAGGGTTGGTGGACTACACTTCCCATCATGCCTACTTAACACGTCTCTTTTAGCTAACTTTGGAAAACAAAAAGAATTTGTTTTCTCCCATTTTTCTCCACAGCCACAATCCTGTTAAGCATTTTAAGCTAAAAATGTATACATTTCGTTTTATGATTGTTCAAAGTTGCAACAATGCTGAAAAAAGTGACTTATGACCTGTTTTTTCACACTTATGACCATTGCAGCATTTCTGTGGTCACGTGATCAGGCTTGGCAACTGACTCACATTTATGACGGCTGCAGCGTCCCAGTGACATCGGATCCCCTTTTACAACCTACAGACAAGCAAAATCAATAGGGGAGCCAGATTCACATAACAACCATTTTACTAGTGTAACAACTGCAGTAACTCATTTAACAATTGTAGCAAGAAAGGGCGTAAAATGGGGGGAAAGCTCGCTTACCAAATGTCCTACTTAGTAACAGAATTTTCAGTTGTGGTTTATTTATTTATTATTTATTTATTAATTCAATTTCTATGGTTGTAAGATGAGGACTATCTGTATTGTTAGCTTGGGGCCAAGATATCTGAAGGCTGTTTTTTTTAGAGGTGCCAGCCTCTCCATTTACAATTACAGGTAGTCCTGGATTTATGACAATTGAGCCCAACATTTCTGTTGCTAAGCGAGACGGCTGTTAAGTGAGTTTTGCCCCATTTTACGATCTTTCTTGCCACAGTTGTTAAGGGAATCACTGCAGTTGTTCTGTTAGAAACACAGCTGTTAAGTAAATCTGGCTTGCCTCTCCGCAGTTCTGTGTTAGCTAAAACCTCAGAAGAGAAGGATTTAGGGGTAGTGATTTCTGACAGTCACAAAATGGGTGAACCATGTGGTCGGTTGTTAGGGAAAGCAAGTAGAATGCTTGGCTGCATAGCTAGAGGTATAACAAACAGGAAGAGGGAGATTATGATCCCCTTATATAGAGTGCTGGTGAAACCCCATTTGGAATACTGTGTTCAGTTCTGGAGATCTCACCTACAAAAAGAGATTGATAAAATTGAACGGGTCCAAAGATGGGCTACAAAAATGGTGGAAGGTCTTAAGCATAAAACTTATCAGGAAAGACTTCATGAAACTCCATCTGTATAGTCTGGAGGACAGAATGTGAGGGGGGACATGATTGAAACATTTAAATATGTTAAAGGGTTAAATAAGGTTCAGGAGGGAAGTGTTTTTAATAGGAAAGTGAACACAAGAACAAGGGGACACAATCTGAGGTCAGTTGGGGGAAAGATCAGAAGCGACATGAGAAAATATTGACTGAAAGCGTAGTAGATGCTTGGAACAAACTTCCAGCAGACATGGTTGGTAAATCCACCTTAACTGAATTTAAACACGCCTGGGATAAACATATATCTATCCTAAGATAAAATAGTATAGTATAAGGGCAGATTAGATGGACCATGTGGTCTTTTTCTGCCGTCAATCTTCTATGTTTCTATGATTTTGCTTGTTGGAAGCCAGCTATAGGGTTACAAATGATGATCAATTGATAGGACAATTCAACTGTCATAAATAAATGTTCCAGTACCCGAGTTTTGATCAATTGATCATCAGGATGCTGCAATAGTCTACAAAGTGTGAAAACCAACCACAAATCACTTTTTTCCTAGCATAGTTGTAATTTGGGTCATTGAGTGAGGAGTTCTGGTGGAACCAAGGAAATCCAGGTGTAAGCCACCTGCAATCATGAAAGCTCAGGAGTGCATTTGGGCCAATTGCAGGTAGTCTTGGGCTTAAAACCATAATTGAGCTGAAAATTTCTGTTGCTAAGTGAAGCATTTGTTAAGTGAGCCTTGTCCCGTTTTACCTCTTTTAATTTCAAAAACTCAGGATGCAAATTTGGGACAATTGCAATCTTCCATCTTAAATCTTATGGAGATTCCAGCTTAAATCTTATGGAGATTCTCAGCTTTGGTTTTATGGAGATTCTCAGTCATCCTTGTCAAGGGCGAGTTCCACCTACCTTCACCACCTTTCGCATTGCGATGTTTGTGCACCTCTACTCGCCCATGTGCATCCCTCATGCAAATTCATTTCCACACTTGTTCTGAAGGTGGTTTCAACCTAAAACACAGCTGAGGAGCTGATCAGCTGTGCTTTGGGCAAAGAAATAAAGGTGGTATTAACCTGGGGGTAGGTGGGAGGGTTTTTTTTCACAACAGAGGATGAAGAGAACCCATCCAAACACCAAAATAATTGCTGAAAATTAAAAAAAAAAAGATGGCGGCGTGCACGGATGGTCACAGATAGAACTGGATCTGTGACACCATCTTCATGTTACCAATGAATGCTAATGGTTTGGGTGATTTACTTTGAATCAGGAGGAACTCACCCCTGATCCAGGTCATGGTTGTCCCAAATATGTTTTTTTAAAAACAACAACAACAACTGGACTTTGTTTTTCCTTGAAGACATTTCGCTTCTCATCCAAGAAGCTTCTTCAGTTCTTCAGAAAAGCAAAACGTCTTTAAAGAAAAAAACGAAGTCCAATTCCCTTTTGTAAAAGCCCCTTTGGGACTTTCAGCTCAGCCTGTGTTCCAAATTTGTTGCGTGGACATTGGAAGAGGGAGTACTTGCAAACACCAGGCTGAAATTGCAGAGGAAAGGAGGAATATAAATGTTAACAGAGGAGTAAATAATTGTTATACGTTTGCATCTGACAAGCAGTTTTTCTACTTTGGGGCTGGTTGAGATGCATTGACGCCTTTCCAGGGAGTGTCATTTGCTGTTTGTGCTCTGTGCTGATTAAAGTCAGGATTAAATTGTTTGATCTCAACTTTTAAAAATGACTTTTGCTAGATATGTGATGCTCTGAAGCTTGCCGTGTCTTGGATCCACTGTCAACTATTTTCAAGTAGTTAGGGAAGGAAGCCAGTGGCGAATAGAACACAATGTCTTCTGTCATGAAGGGCTAGTGCCAGGAAAATCTTCTATCCTGCTTTATTTTGCCAAAGAATAGCGAAAAATTTTCTGAACACTTTATCGTAGTGGGACTGTACAAGTTGTCCTTGAATTACTAAAGTTGGGAACAGATTTTCCATCGCCAGGCAAAATTAAGTGAGTTGCGCTGAATTTTAAGACCTTCCCCCACTGAAGTTGTTAAGCAAATCACTACAGTTGTTAAATGAATCAAATCACACAGCCATTGAGTGAATGTGGCTTTCCCCCTTGTTCTGTCGGGCTCTCTGGTAGAATCCTCCCAAAAATGCACAGATACAATTTCAGACACACACATGTTTGAAAATTCAAAACAATGTTCTTTATACCGAAAATGCAAATAAGCAGAGCCCTCTTTTTGTATAGCAAAGAGCACTTGTCTCCAAACAAATTGGTAATTTGTACAAGTCCCATATCAGTTCTGTGATACTTAGCTTGCAGCTGTGAGGCAATTCACAGTCCTTCTTCTTTCACAAAGTGAAACACACTTTGCTCTGCTTTAGTTTCAAAGCGGGGGAAAATCAGCACACAAAAGGTCAAAGTCAGCAAAGCAGTCACGAAACAGAACGATCAGATAATCCTCCACAATGGCCAAACCCACAGGCTGCTATTTATAGCAGCCTCACTAATGACCACAGCCCCACCCAACCACAGGTGGCCTCATTTTCTTTGATAATAATCTCTCAGTTGTTGTTGCCTATGCATCGCTCTCCGCATGTGTGGCTGTATCATTTACTCTTGTTCTGAATCCAAGGAGGAACTAGATAATTGATCTCCTTCTGAGCTGTCTGCCCCACTCTCCTCCTCCCTGTCACTCATGTCTTCTTGGTCAGAGGAGCCTTCATCAGCAGATTCCACCGGGGGCAAAACAGGCATGCAGCATGTGGATGTCTTCCCCACATCCCAGTCCATGGGGCAGGAGCAGGGCCAGAGCTAACCACAACACCCCTTGACTTTTGGTGTCAGAAACCAGCTGAGGAATGATGATGGCAGCCATCATTAATGCATTCTGGTTGCCAAGCCCCTAAATTTTGATCATGTGATTGTGTGGATCAGTCATAAGTCACTTTTTTCAAGCAGTTACTAAATCAGTGATTGTAAATTGTAAATTGAGCAATAACCATAGTTAGGCAGGAGGGCTTAGTCTTTATTTGCTAATAAAAAATAAGCTAAGATTCTGTGCCAAAACTGTTAAGATATTCATGTACTGGGAGAGCCAATGGTAATAAGATCAGCCAATGAATAGGCATAACAACAGTCAGTGAATAGCAATTGAATCAGACAATGGAAGGTAAACTCTTCTGAGTCTGTGCAGAGAATCGAAACTTAAGCTTAAGGCTGTCAAACATTAGAACATGGTTCTCCAAACTTGGCCATATTAAGACTTGTGGACTTCAATTCCCAGAATTCCTCAGCCAGCCTTGCTACCTGAGGAATTCTGGGAGTTGAAGTCCATAAATCTCCAAGTTTAGATTTATCAGAAATTGAGACGATAGGGTTGTGAGTGAGAACAGCTTGGTGTTAAAATGTTGGCATCTAGTGCACCAGCATAAGCTGGGCTAAAATTGCCTTCAGCTACTCCTGGTTGTATGTGATGTGTGAACACTACTGTTGTGGAGAAAGGGAGTAAAGGCCTTTCTTTCCCAATGGAAATCTCTAAACTAACTCCATTGCTCCAAATTAGTGGTAGGTGAAAAATCCCACTGATGTCAATGGGGTGCTTTTTATAAAAGGTGCACGTTTTCATAGGAATTGCAAGAATTGCAAGATATATTTGTCAAGAATCATGAGGTACAATACTTAGTGATTATCCTAGAATAGAATAGAATAGAATAGAATAGAATTTTATTGGCCAAGTGTGATTGGACACACAAGGAATTTGTCTTGGTGCATATGCTCTCAACGTACATAAATTTGTCAAGAATCATGTGGTACAACACTTAATGATTGTCATAGGGGTCAAATAAGCAATGAAGAAGCAATATTAATAAAAATCTTAGGATATACGCAACAAGTTACAGTCATACAGTCAACATGGGAGGAAATGGGTGATAGGAATGATGAGAAAAACTAGTAGAATAGAAGTGCAGATTTAGTAGAAAGTCTGACAGTGTTGAGGGAATTATTTGTTTAGTAGAGTGATGGCGTTCGGGAAAAAACTGTTCTTGTGTCTAGTTGTCTTGGTGTGCAGTGCTCTGTAGCGACGTTTTGAGGGTAGGAGTTGAAACAATTTGTGTCCAGGATGTGAGGGGTCAGTAAATATTTTACCCGCCCTCTAGGAGTCAAATAAGCAATCAGGAAACAATAAAAAAACTTAAGGATGCAAGCAACAAGTGACAGTCATACGGTCATAAATGGGAGGAAATGGGTGAAAGGAATGATGAGAAAAAACTAGTAGTAATAGCAGTGCAGACTTAGTAAATATTTTGACAGTGTTGAGGGAATGATTTGTTTAGCAGAGTGACGGCATTTGGGAAAAAGATGGGTTATGGCAGTCAACCAGATCTAAGGGAGACTTCTGCTTAAATCTGTCTGTCTATCCTTCTACCTGCCTACCAACCAACCAATCTAATATCTCAACTTTATTTTTATAAACTTGGAAGGTGGTATTTACAGGTAGTCCTTGTCTTATGACCACATTTAAGTCCAAAATTTTTGTTGCCAACCGAGACAGTTGTTAAGTGAGTTTTGCCCCATTTTACAACCTCCCCTGCCACTGTTGTTATGTGAATGACTGCAGTTGTTACGTTAGCATTGAAGAGAAGGCAAACAACAAAAACAAACAATAATAAAATGTGTCATAGAAAAAGAGCAAAGAATCAACATAGCTAAAACAAATAAGGACTAACAAAACGTTTCACACACACAAACAAAACGAATTGTCAAATGTACTGTTGACTGCTAAGGCTACAAATTTTCAAAATTGTGTAGCTGCCCAGCTACCAGGCAGAATTCTGATTTGCAAGGCAGAAGGCTGACTGCAAACAGGATGGGGCTTCAGGTACACACTGCCTGTTGTTACTTTTGCTACTTTAGAGGAAAAACTAGCATTTCACGGATTTTGTCTGTGCTGGCTCCGATTTATGAGTAGGCTTCAACTTCCCCACGTTGCTTCTCTCTGATAGCAACCTTTTCCCACATTTGTTGTTTAGCATTGCTTAATTTGCTGTTTCTGCCTACTCAGGGTGTATTATGACATCCCATCTGCACTGTGTATCTGTTGTGTTAACATTGTTTTAAAAAACGTTGGTGGATGGTATGGCATTTGTGATCGCAGACTTTTGCTGGGATAAATTCATGCTGACAGGGAGGGCTTGCGCAGAGATTTTTACTTATGAAAGTAGGCGGGTTAGAATAATTTAATTTGTGCTTGTGAAGTTCAGCTGTGTTTAAATTAGGGAATTCAGTAAAGCAGAAATGCTAAATTCAGATCTTAATGAATGTATCTCTCCTCTCTCAAGGTAAGCAGTAGGGAACAAGAGTTTTTAAATAAATCTATCAAAGCTAGAACTCCAGGCTTGGTTAAATGTATCTGAAATTCTGATTATAATAATTTAAATTTAATAAAGATTTCCCAAAGAGGAGAAGAAAGAAAAGGTATCTGATATCCTGCTGTAAGTAAAATCAATATACAGTGCCTACATGTGTTATAATAGGATATAAATAAGAGTTATCGGAATACAGATACAAACTTCTGTCTCCACTGGGTGATTTGACTTGTACTGAGAATAATTTATGAGTGTCATACAAATTATTAATCTTTCCTGGGAAAAATCCTTCCCCAGAATAATTCAGCTGTCCATATTTTCTCACTAAACGAGAAGAAGAGTTTAAATGTTTTGTTTTCTGCCCTTCAGGATGAATTGTGTTATACAAAAGAATAGTCTGAGAATGAGCTCCATTTATAGATGCTGCATGTACCTGTGTCTATAAAAATTCTAAGTCATCCAGGTCATGGTTGCTTTTTCAAAAGGCAACTGAACTTGCTTGGTGTTTCCTTGAAGACATTTCACTTTTCACCCAAGAAGCTTCTTTAGTTCTGACAGAATGGTGAAGGATGGAAGGATTTATATTCCTCGCAGTTGTCTGGTCGTTAGTAGTCTTTCTGAGAGTCGTTGAGGCCACTTGGAGATTTATCTGTGCCCTCAAGGTCACTTGAATAGTGCAAATGGGTGTGGAAACTTCTTGGAACTGCAGAAAGGACAGTGTTACAGACTGGAGATAGTTGCTGTCATTTTCCTGTTCCTCTGTTGAGGGAAGGCTGTTCAGTTTTAACATAGGTGGCTTCTTCGACCCTTCTGACAAACCAGTGGTCCTCTCTGTCCAGAATGTGGACTTGGTTGTCTTCAAAAGAGTGACCTTCGTCTTTCAAATGGTGGCAGACTGCTGACTCTCGTCCTGATGTGTTTGTTCTCTCTCCTATGTTGTACCATGTATTCATGAAGTGGCTGTTATGTTTCTCCAATGTCCAGATCTACACATGTCTCACTGCATTGTATTGCATATATTACATTGCTCAGTTTGTTTCTTGGTGTTTTATCCTTGGGGTGGAGATGCTACTGCCTTTGTATATTTTGGGGTATGTATATATAGATCAGTGATGGTGAACCTATGGCATGGGTGCCACAGATAGCACATGGAGCCAAATCTGCTGGCACGCGAACAGTTTAATATTTAAAAAAATATTTAATATTTAATTGGATTTGTATTTATTTATTATTTATTTATTTATTTTATTATTTAGATTTGTATGCCGCCCCTCTCTGCAGACTCGGGGCGGCTCACAGCATATACAAAAACAGAACAATAATATAAATCTAATTAATACTACATTGAAAACAATCATTAAATACAATTAAAAGAAATTAAAAAGAAAGTTGCCCTAGCTGAGCTCCAACGTGCATGTGGGTGTCGGCCAGCTGATTTTGGGCTCGCCCAGAGGCTCTGGGAGGGTGTTTTTGGCTTCCAGAGAGCCTCTGGGAGGGCGGGACGGGGAGGATGTTTTTACCTTCCCCCGTCTCCAGGGAACCCTTTGGAGCCTTAGGGAGGGCAAAACAGGAGCCTACTGGGCCCATCAGAAGTTGGGAAACAGGCCATTTCCAGCCTGCAGAGGGCCTTCGGGGGGCAGGGGAAGCTGTTTTCGCCCTACCCAGGCATTGAATTATGGGTGTGGGCACTCGCGCATGTGTGATAGCATGCACCCATTCTCTTTTCGGCACCCGAGGAAAAGAAGGTTCGCCATCCCTGATATAGATACATGCATACATTTGTACATAAAAAGTATATAATTTTTTTGCATTATGTTTCTTTTCCCCTAAAATTCCAGGTAGAGTTGGAATGCTCTACCTCGGTGTTTTTCAACCAGTGTGCCGTGGCACACTAGTGTGCCGCAAGACATGGTCAGGTGTGCCGTGAAGCTCAGAGAGAGAAAGAAAACAAGAGAGAGAGAAAGAAAGAGAGAGAAAGAGAGAAAGAAAGAGCAAGAGAGAGAGAAAGCAAGCAAGACAGAAAGAAAACAATAGAGAGAAAGAAAACAAGAGAGAGAAAGAAAGCAAGAGAGAGATCAAGAGAGAGAAAGAAAGCAAGCAAGAGAGAGAGAGAAAGAGGGAGGGAAGGTGGGAGAAAGACAGAGGGAGGTAGGGAGGGAGAGAGAAAGAGAGCAAAAAAGAGGAAAGAAGGAAGAGAGAAAGAGGGATGGAGAGAGAAATAGAGCGAAAGAGAGAGAATTTTTTTGTCCAAACTTTTTTTAGCCACCCCCCCCGGCCCCCACTCGATGTGCCCCACGGTTTTGTAAATGTAAAAAATGTGCCGCGGCTCAAAAAAGGTTGAAAATCACTGCTCTACCTGACTCTGTGGTTTCTACTCCCAACCCCAAAACCTTTAACAATAGATTATCTACAATTGACCTCTCCCCCTTCCTAAGAGGTCTGTAAGGGGCGTGCATAAGCGCACCATTGTGCCTACCGTCCCTCTCCTACTGTTCTTTTGTCTTCCATCATTATTTTTTATCATTACCTATCCAATGTTTATTTGTATAAATTACCATCCTATAATTGTTTGTTTTGACAAATATATACATAAAATAAAATAAATAACTAAAAAGGGCTGTATAACGCAGTGATAGTGAACCTTTTTTGGCTTGGGTGTCAAAAGGGTGGGCGCATGCGCATGCCCACACCCATAATGCAATGCCCTGCAATGTTCAAATCTGAGACGTCATACCTTTCCCTTAATCAAAACGATTCTTTGATTAACCTTTGGTCACATGAATGCTGGGGAATTTTGAGCTCTGTGTAAATCGGTTGAACTCCTTTCACTTTGTATATCTCCCCCTTCCCTCCCATTTAACCTAAAGTAATCCTTAGCTGCACCCCACATTGAGAATATTACACTACATAACTGTTAATGAAAACTGATCTCATCACTTCTGACATTTAGAATACAAAATAAATCGATGGAAATAAGTTCTTAGCGAAATGTTTGTTCCCACAGTGTCTGCTGTCAGGGCATGGCAAGGCTGAACACCATACCCCAGGAAGCTTGGAGAGCGGAATTGATTGAAAATGAAAGCTGACCTATTAATTTCATTGTCCAAAGTTAGCTACAAATAAATAGATAGCTAGATAGATAGGGATAGATACATATGGATAGATAGGGAGAGAGAGAGAGAGAGGAATAGACACACATGGATAAATAGATTAGATAGAGATGGAGATAGATAGATAGATAGATAGATAGATAGATAGATAGATAGATAGATAGATAGATAGATAGGGGTAGATGCATATGGATATGGATGGATGGGTGGATAGATAGATACATAGATACATAGGGATAGATAGATAGATAGATAGATAGATAGATAGATAGGGATAGATACATATGGATATGGATGGATAGATAGATAGATAGATAGATAGAAATGAATAGAGAGAGAGATAGCAGAAAGGAAATTTGAAGCAGATCCTTGCTTTAATACCTGGAGGATGTATATCCTAAAGAAATAATAATGAAAAAGATATTGAGCAGTAGGCCTATTTCTTTCAACTTCTGTTCAGCTTTTAATAAAGCAGTTGTTCCCCTGGTGATTGGATTCTGCAGTGAAATTAAGTTAAAAGAATATTTGTGTCTTAGGCCGTAGTGAAAGACCTTTTCTAAAGTTAATACACTTTCAACTTTCCTGTCTCCTTTATAAACAGTCTACCTGGTGGATACAAATCTCAGGACAGGGCAGGTAGTCCTCAACTTACAACAGTTCATTTAGTTGAAACGGCACTTGAAGAAAAGTGACTCAGGATTGTATTTCACACTTACGACTTGCTTGGTGAAAATGCACCCTATCCTGAGTGCCAATTCTATCTATATTCACAAAGATGAGCTTTTGAAGAAATTTCCCTCCTCCTTCCTTTTAATAAACTTTTCGTCTGGAGAAAGAACATTGCCACTTTCTCCCACCTGCAACGGAGCATTTTGAATGAAGGATGCCTTCCCCTTCTCCTTCTCCTTCCCCCCACATCCAAAAATCTCCTGCGAGTTCAGCAGAGCTCCATTTTCCCACTTTTTACGTGCTGTTCTCTGCAAAACTTTGATGCTTTTAATATATTGATATAGCCTCTCAGCTTGCGTGATTTTAGAAAAGCCCGAGATGGATTGTGGAGGGGAAAAAAGTATGCTGGTGAAGTTGATGGACGATGCCTTTATATAACCTTCAACTTTCAGAAGCAAAGTGCTTTTTAAGTACCGGTTTCTGATGAGCAACCTTAAATGGAAACTCTGTTCTGCAAATGGGCTTCCTAGAAGCCAGTTGGAATGAGGCACTGGCCTTTATGAATCCCTGATCCAATCCTAACTCAGGTCTTACATGCTTTTAAGCTTGTGAAACTCAGAAACAACATAATAACTTACTGTATTTTTGGTGTATAAGACGCACATTATGCCTCCCTAAAAGAGACTGATAATTTGGGTGCCTCTTATACTCTGAATGTAGCTTTTTATTTCAGTCCTAACTAGCTGCTAATGAGTTTCCCAGCTCCTACCTTGCAGGCTCTTTCATTGTTTCTCTCTGCGAAGAATGTTTTCCAAGCCCTAAGTCTTTGCAGGTTTTTTTCATTACTCAAATTTGCTCTGAGTAAGTTTCTTTCTATCCCTAAGTAGGTGCTAACAATGTTCCCAGCTTTTACCCGCTTGCAAGCTCTTCCATTATTACTGTCTGCAAATAATGTTTTCCAAGCCATAATTCTTTGCAGGGTTTTTTCCATTGCTCTACTTGTTCAGATTGTTTCTTTCCAGGTGCTAATGATGTTCCCTAGCTCAGCTTCAACATGCATGTGTGTGCCAGCAGGGTGATTTTTGGCTAACACAGAGGCTCCAGGAGGACATTTTTGGCTTCCAGAGAGTTTCTGGGGGGATCGGGGAGGGCATTTTTACTGAGAGAAGCAACTTAGAACTAAGGAGAAATTTGCTGACAGGTTGAACAATTAATCAGCGGAACAGCTTGCCACCGGAAGTTGTGAATGCTCCAACACTGGAGGCTTTTAAGAAAAGATTGAGCAGCCACTTGTCTGGAATTGTATAATTCAATTCAATTCAATTTATTAGATTTGTATGCCGCCCCCTTCCGAAGACTCGGGGCGGCTCACAACAACAATAAAAACAGTATAACAATGGAACAAATCTAATAATAAAATTACATTAAAAAAATAAGGTCTTCTGCTTGAGCAAGAGGTTGGACTAGAAGACCCCCAAGTTCCCATTCCAGCTCTGCTCTGATTCATTAATAATTACCTGTCTATTTCTTGAGTGCCTGTTCTTTTAACTGTTGATAAGCATTGCTAAAAAGCAGCCACTGTCTTTGCATTAATATCTTCATAGAATAGAACAGAATTCTTTCTTGGCCAAGAATTGGACACACAAGGAATTTGTCTTGGTGCATATGCTCTCAGTGTACATAAAAGAAAATATAGATTTGTCAAGAATCATGAGATGCAACAATACAAGCAATGAAGAAACAATATTAATAAAAACCTTAGGCTACAAGCAACAAGTTACTGTACAGTCATACAGTCCTAAGTGGGAGGAAATGGGTGACAGGAATGATGAGAAAAACTAGTAGAAATAGAAGTGCAGATTTTATAAAAAGTTTGACAGTGTTGAGGGAATTATTTGTTTAGCAGAGTGATGGCATTCGGGAAAAAACTGTTCTTGTGTCTAGTTGTCTTGGTGTGCAGTGCTCTGTAGCATCATTTTGAGGGTAGGAGTTGAAACTGTTTATGTCCAGGATGCGAGGGGTCAGTAAATATTTTCACCGCCCTCTTTTTGACTCATGCAGTCTACAGGTCCTCAATGGAAGGCAGATTGGCAGCAATTGTTTTTTCTGCAGTTCTGATTCCCCTCTAAAGTCTGTGTCGATCTTGTTGGGTTGCAGAACCGAACCAGACAGTTATAGAGGTGCAGATGACAGACTCAATGATTTCCTCTGTAGAACTGTATCAGCAGCTTCTTGGGCGGTTTGTGCTTTCTGAGTTGGCGCAGAAAGAACATTCTTTGTTGTGCTTTTTTGATGATGTTTTCGTTGTCCATCCCAAGGCTTTCCATGCCTGTCGTTAATAGTTTGGTCTTCCTTACATTTAATCTTCCTCTCATATTGTGCTCCTTGACTTTTTTTATTACTAGAGCTTGCAAATCTTTTGCATTTTCAGCAAGGAGAGCAGATTATTGAAATTTCTTCTTCCAGTTTTAAAGCAACGCTCATACTGTATTTCCTATTCTCAGTTCTCTTAATATGTATGCGGCATATCGTTTGAATAAATGAGGGGACGTATACAACCTTGCCAACCTGCAGCCGGTCTATTTCAACATCTTCTGCCTCCGTTATGGCTTGTCCGCATAGGTTTGTTTTTCATGGGAAAAATAAAACTAAAAATAAAACATTCTGGGATAGTCTGATACAGTAGTCTCAAAATGGGTGAGCAGTGTGGTCGGGCGGTAGGAAAAGCAAGTAGGATGCTTGGCTGCATAGCTAGAGGTATAACAAGCAGGAAGAGGGAGATTATGATCCCCTTATATAGAGCGCTGGTGAGACCACATTTGGAATACTGTGTTCAGTTCTGGAGACCTCACCTACAAAAAGATATTGACAAAATTGAATGGGTCCAAAGATGGGCTACAAGAATGGTGGAAGGTCTTAAGCATAAAACGTATCAGGAAAGACTTCATGAACTCAATCTGTATAGTCTGGAGGACAGAAGGAAAAGGGGGGACATGATTTAAACATTTAAATATGTTAAAGGGTTAAATAAGGTTCAGGAGGGAAGTGTTTTTAATAGGAAAGTGAACACAAGAACAAGGGGGCACAATCTGAAGTTAGTTGGGGGAATGATCAAAGGCAACATAAGAAAATATATCCATTGTAAGATAAAATACAGAAAATAGTATAAGGGCAGACTAGATGGACCATGAGGTCTTTTTCTGCCGTCAGACTTCTATGTTTCTATGGGATTTCCCTTTTCCTAAAAATATTCCATGATGTTACATTGATATTTGAGGATAGGTCTTTTTAACATTTATACTAATCTAGTTGAAATATTAATTTGTATTGCTAGTCCATCTATGATATGATATAAGGTAGGGTAAAATGGCTAAACAAATACAGTAGCTGTAAATTGTGGGTTTACCTGTAATATCCAGTTTGGGGAGGGTCCACCCGCCCTTGATCTTTTATAATCTCTTTTTCTCCTTCATTTTAACAACTTTAAATTCATTCCGTAATTCTTCTGGCTTTCCTTCATTGAGACTGGGCACTTCAAAGTGATTGTGGATGTTCTCTTTGAAAATGATTGATATGTGCTCAAGATCATATCACAAGCACTGGTTGGCTTTCTTCTTTCTTTCTTTTTTTAAATCTTAAATTGGCACTTGTAGACGAGCAGCTCGTGATCTATCCCACTGTCTGCCTCTGGCTACGTCTCCCCGTATCAGTAATGTAGTTTGATTTCTGTTTATTCCATCTAGCAGCGCCCATAAACGTAGGTGTTGCTTGGTCATCAGAAAATGGTGTTAGCCATAAAGGAACCATTGAAGTTGACAGAAATGTATATATACATTGTCATGCTTCATTTCAATTTTCTAGGCTACAAGATCTCACTGCTTTTCCGCTCCTTTATATTTCTAAATATCCATTTCGGTCTCTAGTCAGAAACATCATACATCTTCCTTTTGTGTTCTTCTGTTCATATCAAATTTAACTTGATCATACAAAAAAAGAAAAAAAAGCAGTCCCATCATCAACTTCTTTTTCTTCTGCATTCCTCGCTGGAACATAAAAGTTGGATAATTGTCATATTAAAGGATTATCTGCAAAGTCTATTTGATGCTGTCATTGCATTGTGTAACCAAGTATTGTTCTTGCTATAATCCTTTAGACTATGAAAGGGAGAGAATTTTTTCTTTGTTGTTAAATGTCCTGAATGGGCAATTATCTGACTGAAAGTTTCCAATTCCATTCCGTTTGTTCATGCCTAAGATGACAGAGTGGTTAGCTCCATCTTTCTCTGTTATTGAGCAACAGTGGAGGGATTTTTTAAAAAAAGATTTTTATCCTTTATTACTTTATAAGTAAGGCAAGGGGGTGAACATATGAAATACAGTGGTACCTCTGCTTACAAACTTAATTCATTCCGTGACCAGTAGAAAGATTTGTAAGAAGAAGCAATTTTTCCCATAGGAATCAATGTAAAAGCAAATAATGGGTGTGATTGGGGAAACCACAGGGAGGGTGCAGGCCCTGTTTCCTCCCAGAAGATTCCTAGAGAGGCCCCACAGAGGCTTCTCCCTGCCTTTTCTGGTTACAGTTTTGGAGGCTTGGATTTGTAAGTGGAAAATGGTTCTTGAGAAGAGGCAAAAAAAAAATCTTGAACACCCAGTTCTTATCTAGAAAAGTTCGTAAGTAGAGGCATTCTTAGGTAGAAGTATCACTGTACTCCATTCTCATTTTCCCTTCAACAACAACTCTGTGAGTTGGGTTGGGCAGAGAGAGAGAGATTGGCCCAGCAGGCTTTCATTCCTAAGGCAGGACCAGAACTCACAGCCTCCTTGTGATTGTTCCAAATTCACCCAGCAGCAGTGGTGAAATGTAATTTTTTTGCCACTGGTTCTGTGGCTTAATGGGCATGGCTTGGTGGTGGAAGTCATGTGACTGGGTGGGCATGGCTAAATAGGTTTTGCATTTTTAACTAATTTTTTTTTTTTAGTTCTGATGATCAACTGGAGTTTCCCCAGGTCAGGAAACAAGTTAACAGCCTTGCGGGAAGTCAAATAAATAACGTTCCCCGCACAAGCCTCGCAAGTGGGTGCAGCCCTGCAGAGGAACCGAGGGGAGGGCCAGACTGTTTATGGGACCGCCTCCTCCCTCCTCCCTCGCTGCGGCCAGTAAGGGCCCACAGAGTTGGCCTTCTCCAGGTCCCATCCGCCAAGCAATGTCAGTTGGCGGGACCTCAGGGAAGAGCCTTTTCTGTGGTGGCTCCAACAGAATGGAATCAACTGCCCCCAGAGATTCCCACTATCTCCTCCCTACCGGTCTTCCGAGAACCCGTTAAGACCTGGCTTTTCCAGCAGGCCTGGGATTAGATTGACTGCTGTGTGTGTATGGTTCTTTTTTAAAAAAAGATATTATTTTATTGTTATTATATTACTGATTTTTTAATGCAATTTTGTATTTTAATGTTATTGTATTTATTCCACTTGTTAGCTGCTCTGAGTCCTCTTTGGATTGAGCGGCATATAAATACAATAAAATAAAATAAATAAACCCACCAAACCTTCCTTCCTTCCTTCCTTCCTTCCTTCCTTCCTTCCTTCCTTCCTTCCTTCCTTCTTTCCATATTTCTGTTGATTTCCCCCTCTCCCCTCCCCTTCGACTAATTTTCTAACCTTTTGTTTTGTCCGTATCTGGATAGTAGTTTTGGCATCTTGCAACAAGGTACTTGGCATTTAGCAAATGCTATTGCTTGGAGAGAACTTGTCAAAAACTTTAGATTGCAGAGTGTACCTGGCTTCTCTGACTCCTTTGTTCAATTAAGACAGCAGCGCCATTAACACACTTGTTTTGGAGTGAGCCCCAATGAAGGTTGCCTTCGAAAATTTCAACAGCCTTATTAAATCGGTGGGGGTGGGGGGGTGGACGGACGGACAGTTTGCTTGCAACTTAATGAGATTATTCTTGAAATTGTGGCACTGGATCCTGTCATTGAGACGTACTTTGAATGTCACGAATTATGCTTTGTTTTCTGTATTTTGTTGTGCTGTTTCTTTTGGAAAGTTCAACTCACAGGAAGGAAGGGCGGAAGGAAGGAAATTGTGTAAAAAAACCTTATCTACAGATGCCGAAGTTGTGTTTATATTAAATTGAAAGTAATTCCCATGGAATTGAGTTGTAAATAGTTATATGCCATGGGGCAGTTCCATAAAGAAATCAGATGCTTGGTTAAATCTCTCCCTCCCCCCCAACATACATCTGAATTGCTTGGTTTGGGATTGTCGTAGTTCACTATCTGAAGTATAGTTGTGAATTAATAATATAATGTATACCATGCTCAAAAAAATAAAGGGAACACTTAAACAACAGAATATACCTCCAAGTAAATCAATCGTCTGTGAAATCAAACTATCCACTTAGGAAGCAACACTGACTGACAGTCAATCTCACATGCTATTGTGCAAATAGAATAGTTGTGCAAATGAAATATTCAATGGGAATATTTCATTCATTCAGATCTAGGATGTGTTATTTGAGTGTTCCCCTTATTTTTTTTGAGCAGTATAATTTAGCATGCTGCACAAATCCAAACACGACTTATTAAATAAACTACAGGTAGTAAATAAACTACAATGGTCTTACATAATATATGAGTCTAGAATAAGCTAATAATCTCTAGAAAGTCTAACCAGCTTGATCTAGTGGTTAAGAGTCCAGGATAGAAACTGGGAGACTGAGCTCTAGCCCTGCTTTAGCTATGGAATCTGGCTGGATGATGTTGTGTCAATCCCCAGGAGACTGGGAGTTCTAGTCCTGCCTTAGACATGAAACTGGCTGGGTGACTTTTGGTCAATCCCCAGGAGATGGTGAGTTCTAGTCCCACTTTAGGCACAAAAGCTGAACTGGTGACCTTGGGCCAGCCCCTCTCTCTCTCTCTCAGACCAACCAACCTCACATGGTTGTTATTGTGGGGGAAAGAGGGAGGAAGGTATGAAAAAAATAAAATAAAGGCAGGATATAAGGGATAGAAGAGTTGGGATAGAGGAGTTGGCTGTGAAAAGCTAATTGTTATGTTTTCTCAACAGTTTCTTTCTTAAAACCAATTCAAGCCTGTATTAATAGAGGGATAGAATCAAGATCACGTGAAGTGTTCATACCATTTTTTAAGGCCACACTTGGAATACAGCATCCAGTTTTGGTTGCCACGATATAAAAAGGATGTTGAGACTCTAGAAAGAGTGCAGAGAAGAGCAACAAAGAGGATTAAGGGACCAGAGGCTAAAACATACGAAGAAAGGTTGCTGGATTTGGGTATGTCTAGTTTAATGAAGAGAAGGACCAGAGGTGACATGATAGAAGTCTTGCAGTATTTGAGGAGCCGCCACAAAGAAGAGGGGAGGTCAACCTTTTGCGAGCCGCCCAGAGTCCTTTGGGAGTTGGGTGGCATATAAATCCGAATAAATAAATAAAAATAAAATAAAATAAATTTTCCAAAGCCTCCGAAGGCAGGATAGATGGAAACCAATCAAGGAAAGAAGCAATCTAAAATTACAGTTAAATTCCCTGAGATTTAGAACGATTAACCAGTGGAACAACTTGCCTCTAGAAAGTGTGGGTGCTCCAATGCCAGAGGTTTTTATTTAATTTATTTATTTATTTATTTATTTATTTATTTATTTATTAGATTTATTTGCCGCCCATCTCCGAAGACTCTTTTAACAAGAGACTGGAGAACCGTTTGTCTGAAATGGGTACAGTGTTTCCTGCCTGAACAGGGGGTTGGACTAGAAGACCTCCAAGGTCCCTTCCAACTCTTCTGTTATTCTCTTAAAATTGTTACGGCTGGGTCCATCAGCGGGACTCAGGATTGCAATTAGGTCCAAGTGTAAAAATGTCCCCCTGGCTGGATTCATGAGTTGGTGAGCCTTCTCCCCTTAGAATTTTATTTATTTATTTTTATTTTATTTATTTATTTTGTCCAATACACAATACATATTGAAGAGAATAGACATGAAGTACAGTATTATATATAAAGAAAAGATATAAAAGTAGAGGAGAAGATATATGAAAGGAAGAAAAGATATATGATATATGAGATAAGGAGAGACAATTGGACAGGGGACGAAAGGCAGGCTAGTGCACTTATGTACGCCCCTTACTGACCTCTTAGGAACCTGGAGAGATCAATCGTAGATAGTCTAAGGGAGAAATGTTGGGGGCTAGGGGTTGACACTACTGAGTCTGGTAATGAGTTCCACGCTTCGACAACTCGATTGCTAAAGTCATATTTTTTACAGTCAAGTTTGGAGCGATTAATATTAAGTTTGAATTTGTTGTGTGCTCTTGTGTTGTTGCGGTTGAAGCTGAAGTAGTCATTGACAGGCAGGATGTTGCAGCATATGATTTTGTGGGCAATACTTAGATCGTGTTTTAGGCGTCGTAGTTCTAAGCTTGCTAGACCTAGGATTGTTAGTCTGCTTTCGTAAGACATTCTGTTTCGAGTGGAGGAGTGAAGGGCTCTTCTGGTGAAGTATCTTTGGACATTTTCTAGGGTGTTGATGTCTGAGATGTGGTATGGGTTCCAGACAGAGGAACTGTATTCAAGGATTGGTCTGGCAAAAGTTTTGTAGGCTCTGGTGTGTGAGATTGCCAGAGCAGAAGCTACGTAGGATCAGGTTAACAACTCTAGAAGCCTTTTTGGCGATATTGTTGCAGTGGGCTTTAGCACTTAGGTCATTTGATATTAGTATTCCAAGGTCTTTTACTGAGTGGGAGTTGGCTGTGAGATTTTGTTTATTCAGTTTATATATGAGGTTTGGATTCTTTTGGATTCTTGTAATCTGCTATAGCAGTGGTTCTCAACCTGGGGGTCAAGACCCCTTTGGGGTTCGAATGACCGCTTCGCAGGGGTCTCCTAAGACCATGGGGAAAGACAACTTTCCCCTGGTGTTAGGAACTAAAGCTTCTATTCTGGCACCTTGGAACATATGTTTACAATCTGACCAATCAGGGGTTTACAGTGGGAGTGTCCTTCTGACCTTCCTGCCAATCAGCTTAAAGCTCTTGGGAGAATTTGCGTTCAGCTTATGATTGGGGGTCACCACAACATGAACTGTATTAAGGGGTCATGGTATTAGAAAGGTGGGGAACCACTGTGCTAGAGGGAGTTGAAAGCTTTTCTTTCTGGCAATGGAGATCGGTGTCGACCGCACATTCTCCTATCTGGGACTTGAAGGTGTTCCAGAAAGTTCACCAATAAATTGCTTTTCAGTTGCCTCCAGGCGTTTCCTGGTACCGACATAGGCAATTCTTACAGTCCATCAGGTGCAGATTGATATTTCTCCCATTAACCAAAATGGTTTTCTTTGTTCTGTTAGATATTTTCATCCGTAGCTTTTTCAAGCATGCTTGCTTTATTATTATTTTTACTCTTACTTCTCCTGTCTCTTTTTAAATAAGTATACACAGTGAAATGGGGGGAACCCCCACAACTAAATGAAACAACGTGTTGTGTATTTTGATTAAACCACTAAGTGATGTTATTTCCTTTATCTTGTATATCTTCTAGCCTATTTTTTTTACAAACCCCCCCCTTCAGTCGTTTGAAATCACTTCAATGGGATTTTAGAATATATTATAAAATATGTATTTGTGAGGTTAAGTACTGCCAGAAGCTTTAGATAATTTCTTTGGGGACTTGTTCTTAAAAATAGCTTTTCGATTATATTCTCGAAATACGTTTTCTGCTTTCTGAAGTGAGTGTGTGCAGATGAGAAAAAAAATATATTCACCATGGCTTCAAGACCTCACCTTCATCAGGTGTAGCTCTAGAGCAGTGGTCCTCAACCGGGGGATCGGGACTCCTTTGGGGGTTGAATGACCATTTCACAGGGCTCGCCTAAGACCATGGGTGTTAGGCGCTAAAACCTCTATTCTGGCGCCTTGGAACATATTTTTACAATCCGACCAATCAGGCATTTACAGTGGGGGTGTCCCTCTGAACTTCCTGCCAATCAGCTTAAAGCTCTGTCGGGAGAATTGGTGCTAGACTTATGGTTGGGGATCACCACAACATGAGGAACTGTATTAAGGAGTCGCGGCATTAGAAAGGTTGAGAACCACTGCTCAAGAGATACAACTTTTTGTAGACATGAACGGCAATGGTAGAAGAACTCACAATGTCAGAGAAAATATTCTTTTGTGGATGACAGGCAAACCATAATTAGCCCACGCCTTGACCCAGCAGAAAACCTGGTGGTAGCCTTGGGACTTCAGATTTATCATCCATAAGAAGATGATCGTAACAATCCTTTAAATATCATAGAAGAGAATATTTACAGTTCAGCCTTGAACTGTGGATTCCTTGCTGCTCTCTGAGCTTGGTTGTTTTCTTGCAGATGTTTCGTGACCCAACTAGATAATGTCATCAATGCTAGAAGAGAGTGCTAGAAGCAAACCCACTCCCTTTCAGCACTGATGATGCTACATAATTGGGTCATGAAACGTCTGCAAAAAAACCACTAAGCTCAGAGACCACAAAGGACCCCAAAATAGTTCCCCCTTCCTCCTCCTCCTCCTCCTCCTCCTCCTCCTCCTCCTCCTCCTCCTCCTCCCTTCTAGTACTGACAATATTACCTACCTGGGTCATGAAACAACCAAGCTCAGAGAGCTCCAAGGACCCCAGAAACCAATAAGTACCTTCCAAAGATACCAAATTCTGATAGGTGGGATTATGAATCGGGTAGAGAAATTAAACTTTAAAAGACAAAGGAAACTTTCTGCTGAATAATTATGTCTCTGCTGGGAACTTTTAAATTAGACCTTCTTTGCTTCTTTGTAGCTCAAGGAATTCTTTTTCTTTCTTTTTTAAATCACCCATTCTCCATCCTCTGCGTGGAGTGAAAAAAATATTAATTTGCTGCACGATTCAAACAGCCTTTCTGTCTTCATCCCCTGCCATTTTATCTAATAATTAAAGAAACCCAGAGAAAAGACATTCGAGCAACCTGGGCTGCCTACGAAGGCTTCTTCCCTGGAGTTAGTTCTCTTGTACTTACAGAAGTAAATTATTAAGGTGACAGGTAGCGTTTCCGTTGCTAAGGAAAAAACAATTACCCTAGGTTTGTGATTTTTTTTACACAGTTAAGTGAATCACTGCGTTGTTAAACGAGTCACTTGGTTGTTAAGTGAATCTGGCCTTCCCCTTGTTGACTTTGCTTGTCAGAAGGCTGCAAAAGGGGATCATGTGACACTGCAGTCGTCATAAATATGGGTCAGTTGTTGAGCATCTGAGGGCAGTTCAGGAATGTGAACAACGTATTAATGAAATAAAGATGGTGTAGAAACTTGGAGATTGAGTTATAATTCTCAATCAGTCTAGAGATGGAAGGGTTCCTAGAGGTCTTCTAGTCCAACCCCCTGCTCAAGCAGGAGCCCCTATACCATGGATGGTGAACACTTTTTTCCTTGTGCGCTAAAAGTGCAGGACAACGTATGTATGTGTGCTCACACCCATAATACAATGCAACCCCCCCCCCCCCAGCAAGCCTTCCTGAAGCCTCCTGGGATAACAAAATGGGAGAAGAAGAAAGACAGAAGGAGGAGGAGGAGAAGAAGAAGAAGATGAAGAAGGAAGAAGAAGGAGAAGAAGGAGGAGGAGGAAGAAAAAGAAGGAAGAAAAAGGAGGAGGAAGAGAAGAAGAAGAAGAGGAGGAGGAGGAGGAGGGGGAGGAGGAGCTGAAAGGGACCTTGGAGGTCTTCTAGTCCAACTCCCTCCTTAGGCAGCAAACCCTACACTACTTCAGACAGATGGTTATCCAACATCTTCTTAAAAACTTCCAGAGTTGCGGCATTCACACCTTCTGGAGGCAAGCTGTTCCACGGATTAATTGTCCTCACTGTCAGGAAATATCTCCTTAGTTCTAACTTGCTTCTCTCTTTGATTAGTTTTCCCCCATTGCTTCTTGTCCTGCCCTCAGATGCTTTGGAGAATAGCTTGACTCCTTCTTTGTGGCAACCCCTGAGATATTGGAAGACTGCTATGATGTCTCCCCTGGTCCTTCTTTTCATTAAACTAGCCATGCCCAGTTACCGCAACCGTTAGCCTCCAGTCCCGTGATCATCTTTGTTGCCCTTCTCGGTACTCTTACTAGAGTATTGCTCTCTAGCATTCATCTCCATTGTTCAGTGATGCATTTCCTGCCTCTCTAGGATTTACCTTTAGCTGTTCCTGGAGGCACTTCCTGTTTCTGTTAGATATAGTTGGATATATTATATTCTCAATGGTATAATGTTTTAACTGCATTTTGATTAAACCACAGCACTGCAGACACCTGAAATTCAGCTGGCCGGTGGGAGGCACGGGTAGGCATGCGCAATGGAGCACAGCCGGGCAACGGCTCATGTGCCAGCAGAGTGTGCCATAGGTTCCCCATCATGGTCCTATACCATTCCAGGCAGTGACTGTCCAATCTCTTCTTAAAAACTGCAAGTAACAAAGTACTCATTACTTCTGGTGGCAAGCTGTTCCAGTGGTTAAGTGTCTTCAATGTTAGGAAATTTCTCCTTAATTCCAGGTTGCTTCTCTCCTTGATGAGTGTCCATCTCCTTTAGGTGTAGAAGCTGACCTGGTGACTTTGAGCCCTCTCCAACTCAAAAAGTTATTGTCCTGAAGTAAACAAGAGCATGGAGTATTATATATACACCACTTTTAGTTTTACAAAATAAAGATAAAACAGAAAGCTAATGATGATGGTGGAGGAGGAGGATTGTGCAAGAAGATTCCATAATATCCGAGGAACTTCTGACTGACACAGTGATGAGCCCGGCAATTGCACCGTTATTATCTTTTGCCAAACTGTCTCCGTTCTGCAAATGACTGAGAAAGCTACCTTACCATTGTGCCATCTCTCCACTTCTCCATTTCCCTTTCCCAAATAACACTAAAACGCTCCTGAAATATTGATAGCTGCGGTACTTATTTGGTTCAGTTCAGCTTTCAGGGATAAATGCTTGTATCTGGCATACAAAAGGCAGAAAAAGACAGTACGTGGCCCCCTGCAATTGTATTTGTTCTGACTGCGCATTTAAATTGTGGCTTAACTTTTCATTAGGGTGCCATATTTCCTGCCGATTATTTAAATAAACCCATGCAAGGAGCATACATAAGACCGGGTCTATGAAATTGAAAGTGGCCGAGGCACAAATTGTTCCATCTGAGAGGAGGGCCCAGAATTTTTCTAAATGAATGATTAGCAGTGGAACTGGAAAGCAGGGTAGGTGGCTTTATTGGATTATGTATTAAGCATCACGATTATTTTCATTGCTCGTTATTATCAACTTCTTATTTGTATCTTGTGATTTATCACTTTATCGTTTGTGCACTGAGAAATCCTGCAGCAGAGACAAATCCTTTGTGTGTCCAATCAAACTTGGCCAATAAAGAATATTGTATTTTCAATTTTATTTACATAGATTTTAAAAACTCCCAGCTCCCAACGACTTGTTTTTGGGAGCTTTACATTAGATTAATGAAATAAAAGTTATAAAAGAAACGTGCATTTAGGAAAAAAAAAAAGAACTCAACAAAATCAAATGAAATTTTACAGAGAATTATCCCCAAAGCCTGAAAAATAATCAGATTTTTCAGATACTGTCAGGATGTCATCTAAAGAAACCTGATACAGTGGTACCTCTACTTAAGAACTTTATTCATTCCGTGACCAGGTTCTTAAGTAGAAACGTTCTTAAGTAGAAGCAATTTTTCCCATAGGAATCATTGTAAAAACAAATAATGCGTGCAAACCCATTATTAAAGAAATAAAAGTTTGGAATTTGGGTGGGAGGAGGAGGAGGAAGAAGAGGAGGAGGACAGTCACTGCCGAAGGAAGAAGGTGAGATGAGGGGAATAAAAAAAATCCCAAACTTTAAGGCTTAAAAAAAAAAGAGGGACTCTGAGGCAGCGAAGAGGAGCACGTGCTTCCCATATACCCGGCACGAGGCTGCCTCCCATACAGTGCCTACTGCTGCCTGCTACCTCTTTCTTCCCATGCTTAAGGGCTCCCCTCTCCTTTCGTTCACTCGCTTTGTAGCCGGCACCTTTCCTTCACTCTGGTCACTCCTCGGTTTCCCAGAGTGAAGGGAGCGTTTCTTTTCTCTGGGCACTGGCAGAGGTTTATTCCCTCTTCAAGCGCCCAGAGATAGGAAAATGCTTCGTTCGCTCTTGACTGCCAAAGCGTCCTTAAGCGCAACCGAAAGACTCCTCTAGCAGCCCAGAAAAGCCCAAGATGGCTGGGATTAAAGGAGGAATGGCAGGAAACTGGCCTGGCCTTCGTGCCGCTCTCAAAGGCAAAAAAAATCTTGAACACCCGGTTCTTATCTAGAAAAGTTCTTAAGTAGAGGCGTTCTTAAGTAGAGGTACCACTGTATATCATTTTATCCTTAAGGTTTAGGGTGGATTTTAGAATATCTTAAAAAAAAAACCTGATGAAGAATCCCTAGAAATAATCAGAGTTCACAAAACTCACTAATACATAGTCCTTGACTTTCAACCATTCACAACTACAACAGCTCTGAAAAAATCAACTTAAGGTATGATCAAATTTCAGATGCTTGGAAACTGACTCACATTTATGACAGTCCCAGGGTCATGTGATCCCCTTTTGTGACCTTCTGACAAGCAAAGACAAAGTCACTTAACAAGTGTGTGACTTAACTGGTCTTAAATGGTTCACTCAACAAATGTGTCAAGAAAAGTTGTAAAATGGGATAAAACTTAACCCATTTCTCACTTAGTGACATAAATTTGGGGCTCAATTGTGGTTGTAAGCTGAGGACTTCCTGTAGTTCTGAGTTGTGAGCAGTGGCTTATGGTTTAATGCAATATGTTAAACCCTTCCGTTTGTAAAGTTACTCAGTAAACCATGCTTAAGTGAGCCATGGTTAACATTAGGTGGGAACTCCATTTGCGGCAAGCTATGAAATAACCGGCCTGTTTAATGGAGTTTACTGTGCACTCTGGAAAAGCAGCATTCAGAAAATAAATATTCATGATTATAGCCTCAAGATATCAATTCCCACTCTGTTTGCATTTTAAGAGTAGTAGCTTGTCAGGAGTGGAGAATGATCAAATTGTTTTCTGACTGATTGCCTAATATGAGAGACAAATCCTGAAACACTTTCCTCTGCTGCGCCAGGCAACAAACTAGAGAATCTGTGGATTTTTCCCAGCCAATTCCAAATTCAGCTTTATTTCTCTCCATTATCATGAATTACGCAGTCAACCGACCAGAGGCTTTTGTGTTTTGCTTCAACTCATTAATCAAAGTGAAAAACTTTGATATTCAGAAGGCAACGTAAACGGATCCCTTCCTTTTAAGGAAGCCAACAAATAATTCTCTGTACACTTCTTCTAGAATTGTGAGTGTATGTATGTTTTTTGGGGGGTTATAATATATTTTATACTGTTTTATTATATTTATTGTTCTTACTTATTTTATATTGTTGGTATTTATGGTCATTACTGTAAGCCGCCTAGAGTCCAATGGGAGTTGGGTGGCAAATAAATCCCATAAATAGATAGATGAACTTGAATTGAGAGTTGGACTAGAAGACCTCCAGGTTCCCTCCCCAGCCCTTTGATGCTAACTCTGAAGTATGCCTAGGCTGGAAAGCAGGGCTCCTATTCTTGCGTTGGAAGTAACTCTGGGGATACTGTGCTTGGGTTTTATGCAAATACAGTGGTGCCTCTACCTAAGAATGCCTCTACTTAAGAACTTTTCTAGATAATGTTGTGGTTGGCTCTTGCCCAGCTCCTGCCCCAGGGAATGTGGAGGTGGATGCAGGGGAAACTTCAACAGGCCTGTTTTATTGATAACAGAATCAGGGAGTTCAGTTTCCTCGGAGGAAGAAGAAGGTGGGAGTGACTTGGAAGAGGGGGGGTTGGCACACAGCCCAGGCTGTCAATCTTCCTTATCTTCGGTCACTTCGGATGAGGAAGTCTTGGACCCACGCAGGCGCAGAGTTATGCGTAGAAAATACCAATTGAGGGCATGTTGCAGGAGATAAGAGAGGCCACCTGTGTTTGGGTGGGGCTGCAGTAATTAGGGCTGCTGCTATAAATAGCAGCGTGCTAGTTTGGCCGTTGTGGAAGATTATCTGATCACAGTTCTTCAGGAATCGTGCCTTGACTTTGTTTGTTGATTTTTCACGTCTTTGAAACTAACGCAGAGCAAAGTGTGTGGGTGTTTCACTTCGTGGAAGAAGAAGGGGTGTGACGTTTCTGCACAGCTGCTACTTAAGTACTTAAGGACTGATTAGGGGAAATTGTACAGACTACCCAGTTGTTTTGTGAAGAGTGCTCTTTGCAATACAAAAAGAGTGCTTAGTTTATTTTGAATTTGTTTTGAATTTTCAGACGTGTGTGTGTCTGAAATTTGTACCCTTGAATTTTTGGGAGGCTCCTACCAGAGAGTCCGGCAAAACAGATAAGAACCGGGTGTTCAAGATTTTTTTGCCTCTTCTCAAGAACCATTTTCTACTTTAGAACCCGAGCCCAGAAAAATTTCCCAGGAAATTTGAGAGCGACACAAAGGCTCGGACAGTTTCCTGCCATTCCCCCTGGGTTTCTCTCTCTGGTGCAGTGTATGGGGGGAAGCCTTGCGCCGGGTAGATGGGAGGCGCATGCTCCTTCTCACTGCCTCAGATTCCCTCTTTTTTTTTTAAGCCTTAAAGTTTTGGATTTTTTTGATTCCCCTCACCTCACCTTCTTCGGCAGCGACTGTCCTCCTCCTCTTCCTCTCACCCAAATTCTGAGCTTTTATTTCTTTCCTAATGGTTTTGCAGGCATTATTTGCTTTTACGTTGATTCCTATGGGAAAAATTGCTTCTACGTACAAACTTTTCTACTTAAGAACCTGGTCACGGAACGAATTAAGTTCTTAAGTAGAGGTACCACTGTACGTCTGCTTTCCTACTGTGAGTTTAACTACGACTGTACTAAAACTTTGGTCAGAGGTGAAGAACGACTAGTTGTGTCCTGTTTCCCTCTACACCTAAAGTCCCTATGGAGTTGGGCCACATAAAAATTGAATGAATGAATGAATGAATGAATGAATGAATACATATATACATACACACACACACACACACACATACACCAGAGGTCTTCATGATCCATGCAACACAGCAGCCTACACATTAAAATTTAAACCCAGTCGATTGTGTTTGGGGCTATTTTCTTTTCAGAAGAAGGCTACAGCAACATCACTACTCCTCGGTGGCCATTGGGAAACCAGCCAGGGACAGAGTTCTGTTTTATAAAAATAAGTATTGAAACATAACTGCCTGCTAACAGCACTGATATTTAAGAAGACTGTACTAAGCCATAGGTTAAGATTGCATAGAGAGTGATCTTTATAGCAATGTTCCTACTCACCAAATGGTAGTTGTGCACAACTGCTGTGCATTCAATTACGTTACATTGCAAATAATACGATGCTTTTTAAGCAGGGCATCTTATTGAAGTGGGTATAGGATGCATCAGCATCATAACATTGGCAACACTAAACATACGAGGGAGAGAACAGAATAGCTGTAGCTTGGGTTTGAACTTTGATACCTTCTGAGCTGGGTTGGTTCCTTCCAGATTTTTCATGGCCCAATTAGTTAACTTAGTCAGCACTGCCTAGAGAGCATCATGGACTCCATAGTGAGAAGAATTCATCCAATATAGGCAGTGGTGTGCTAGAAAAAAAATTCCTGCCCATAATTTGCAAAATCACAGTTTTTATTTAAATATTGATGTTATTAAACCTCAAAAGAACCTTTAAGGCCACCCTACTACCCACGCTGACCAGAAAAGCTACTAGAATATAAATTTAGAGCAAACACCACTCCCTTTGTAGCACTGGTGATGTTACCTAGTTGGGTAATGAAATGTCTTCAAATAAACAACCAAGCTCAGAAAGCATCAAGGACTCCCTCAATTAAACCTCAAGTTCTTAACTTGGTTGTTACAACTTGGGTTGACAGACAAGCTCAGAGAACCAAGGACCTCACAATTCAACCCAGAGCAAATATTCTCTACTATAGGTGTCTTAAGCTGTTTGCTTGCGTGGATTGAGCATCAAAATCTCAATAATGTATTGTGGTTGGGCATGGACTTTAATTACGATATATTCCCATCAGTTTGAAAAGCTCATCAAAGCTTTCTTTGGATGACAGATAGTAATTTTTTAATTCAAAACGTCAGCAAGGATCTCTAAATTTGGCAACCTTAAGACCTATGGACTTCAACTCCTAGAAGTCCTCAGTCAGCAAAATTTGTTTTTGTAGATTTTCATGGGTATATGTATGTAGATTGTTCTGAGTTCGGGTTTTGCCCCGTGTAATGTTTTGAGAGTCTATGCGACGTTTCGGTGAAATCACATTAACCATCATCAGGCTGAAGTTTTAAGCTTCGTGCTGCTGTAAATATGGAAATATTTACAGCAGCACGAAGCTTAAAACTTCAGCCTGATGATGGTGAATGTGGTTTCACCGAAACGTCGTCTAGTGTGTATCACTATGGGATATTTGGGCTGGGAAATATTGGAATAGTGAGAAGTCCATGCTACCATTTTTCTCTTCTTTGCGGGGTCAATTTGCTTTTGCTCTTTTATTTATTTATTTATTCATTTATTTATTCATTTGTCCAATACACAAATACATAGGAAGAAAAATAGACATATAGTAATATATATAAGGGTAAAAGTGAACTTAGAGGAGAGGATATATGAAAGGAAGAGAATATATATGATAAGTGAGAGAAAGGAAAGACAATTGGACAGGGGACGAAAGGCACACCAGTGCCCTTATGTACGCCCCTTACTGGCCTCTTAGGAACCTGGAGAGGTCAATCGTGGAGAGTCTAAGGGAGAAGTGTTGGGGGTTAGGGATTGACACAATTGAGTCCGGTAATGAGTTCCACACTTCGATAACTCGATTGTTAAAGTCATATTTTTTACAGTCAAGTTTGTAGCGGTTAATATTAAGTTTGAATCTGTTGCATGCTCTTGTGTTGTTGCGGTTGAAGCTGAAGTAGTCATTGACTGGTAGGACGTTGCAGCATATGATCTTGTGGGCAATACTTAAATCGTGTTTTAGGCGCCGCAGTTCTAAGCTTTCTAGGCCCAGGATTGTTAGTCTATTTTCGTAGGATATTCTGTTTCGAGTGGAGGAGTGAAGGGCTCTTCTGGTGAAATATCTTTGGACATTTTCAAGGGTGTTGATGTCTGAGATGTGGTATGGGTTCCAGACAGATGAGCAGTAGTCTACGATGGGTCTGGCAAAAGTTTTGTAGGCTCTTGTGAGTAGTGTGAGATTGCCTGAGCAGAGGTTGCGTAGGATCAGGTTAACTCTAGAAGCTTTTTTGGCGACATTGTTTCTTTGAGAAAGTTTTAATACAGACAGACAAAAACCTCTTCTTGAAAAAATGCTTTGCCCTTGATAAAGTTTTGGACAAGTAACAGATATTAACTGCAGAGAAGTTTTACCGAGCATAAAAAAAGTGATTTCCAGCTTATTACTGTGTGTACACACCGGCAATTAAATATTAATGGATTATCTTGTCTTTTGTTTGCTGTATCCATTTCAATAGTTTCAGAGCAAAAGGTTTTCATTCATATACATGTGTGTGTGTGTCTATCTCCCCCCTTCCTTTGCAAATGTTTTGTTGATTTTCTTCATGAACATTTTAATGGAGTGCACGTTGAGATGCCCTTCGAGGATATTTCTGCGGTGTCAGCAGAAATAAGAATATTAAACATTTGTTGCCTTAATGTGAAGATTTATTATATTCAGAACTGCCTACTTTAGATGGATTTCAGGAACCTTTTCCTAGACTGGGCCAATAAAATTAAATGGAATAGAACTGAACTGAACTGATCCAAATGGAACGGTAGAATGAGAGAATGTAATAGAACAAAATGAAACGGAATAGAAAGAGAGAAGATGGAATGGAAAGGAAGGGAACAGAACGGAACAGAACAACAGAACAAACTAGAGAGAAGATAGAATGGATGGGATGGGAATGGAACAGACCCAGAGACCAGAATAGAGGGAGGCTAGAATGGATTGAAATGGAAGAGAACAGAACGAAATAGAACCAAATAGAATAGAGAGAAGATGGAAGGGAAGGGAACAGAATAGAACAGAACAATTTGGAATACTGTGTTCAGTTCTGGAGACCTCACCTACAAAAAGATATCGACAAAATTGAACGGGTCCAAAGACGGGCTACGAGAATGGTGGAAGGTCTTAAGCATAAAACGTATCAGGAAAGACTTAATGAACTCAATCTGTAGAGTCTGGAGGACAGAAGGGAAAGGGGGTTCATGATCGAAACATTTAAATATGTCTAAGGGTTAAATAAGGTCCAGGAGGGAAGTGTTTTTAATAGGAAAGTGAACACAAGAACAAGGGGACACAATCTGAAGTTAGTTGGGGGAAAGATCAAAGGCAACATGAGAAAATATTATTTCACTGAAAGAGTAGCAGATCCTTGGAACAAACTTCCAGCAGACGTGGTTGGTAAATCCACAGTAACTGAATTTAAACATGCCTGGGATAAACATATATCCATTGAAAGATAAAATACAGGAAATAGTATAAGGGCAGACTAGATGGACCAGGAGGTCTTTTTCTGCCGTCAGTCTTCTATGTTTCTTCTATGTTTCTATAAATGGATTTATCTAGCGCATACCCTCCCTGTTTTCTCAGTCTGTTGTAACTCTGCTGTGGGCCCTTTTCCATTCATCCTGCAGCGCAGGTGCTGCTCCTGCCGCTATAAACACCCACACCTGCAAACAAAACCCAAAACAAACACACACCTTGTAATTTGACTGCAATTTGCCACGGAACCCGAGCCTTAGCTAGACAGAACTTCAGTTGTTTTAACCAGTCTAGAAATGAAAGGCAAATTGTACAGGGCTTGTGAGTTGCCTTAACCCTTGTGATTTTCCCTTCAGGTCCCTTGATGGATCTTCTCAAACCTGTTAGAGCAGAACTCCCCGCAAATCGACCAAAACACTTTTCCTTCCGAAACGTGGATTATTACGGCGAGTCAGGGGAGGTGATAGGCAGGGGACATTTTGCTACTCGCCCTGATTACTCCTAAGTGGTGTAATCCTTCCTCATTGTGTGACAAGAAAGTGCCCGAGCTAGAAAGAAAGAAAACACACAGGAAGGAAACATCCTCGACTTACAGCCATTCCTTTAGTGAGTGTTCAAAGTTACAACCGCACTAAAAAAGTGACTGGCGACCGTTTCTTACGACTGTTGCAATATCCCCATGCGCGTGCGATCAGAATTCGGATGCTTGGCATGTACAGCTTAGTCCTCGACTTTATAACTCTTCATTTGGGGACCGATCAAAGTTAACGACGTCCCTGAAAAAAGCAATTTACGACCACTTTTCATGCTTACGACCTTTGGCTAGGGAGGTAAGTACAGTGGTACCTCTACCTACGAACGTCTCTACTTACGAACTTTTCTAGGTAAGAACCGGGTGTTCCAAGATTTTTTTGTCTCTTCTCAAGAACCATTTTCTACTTACAAACCCGAGCCTCCAAAACTGTAACTGGAAAAGGCAGGGATGAGTCTCCGTGGGGCCTCTCTAGGAATCTTCTGGGAGGAAACAGCGCCGGAAAAGGTGGGGAGAAGCCTCTGTGGGGCCTCTCTAGGAATCTCCTGGGAGGAAACAGGGCCGTAAAAGGCAGGAAGAAGCCTCCGTGGGGCCTCTCTAGGAATCTCCTGGAAGGAAAGAGCGCTAGAAAAGGCAGGCAGAAGCCTCCGTGAGGCCTCTCTAGGAATCTCCTGGGAGGAAACAGGGCCAGAAAAGGCGGGGAAAAGCCTCCATAGGGCCTTTCCAGGAATCTCCTAGGAGGAAACGGTCTCCACCCTCCCTGTGGTTTCCCCAATCACATGCATTATTTGCTTTTACATTGATTCCGATGGGAAAAATTGCTTCTTCTTACAAACATTTTTGTATTTAAGAACCTGGTCACGGAACGAATTAAGTTCGTAAGTAGAGGTATCACTGTATAGCTCTTCCTAGTGCTTTTACAGCCCTCTCTACGTCGTTTACAGAATCACCCCTTTGCCGCCAACAATCTGGGTCCTCATCTGACCCACCTCGGAAGGATGGAAGGCTGAGTTAACCTGGAGCCAGTGGTGAGATTTGAACTGCTGAACTACAGCTAGCAGTTAAAATCTCTGCTCTTTTTCTCTCATCTTTTTCAGGACGTTGTCCACCAGTGATGATGTCCACGACAGAGAACACGAGAAGGGCCGCCTGGAGGAGGCGTACGAAAAATGCGACCGCAATTTGGACGAGTTGATCGTCCAGCACTACACCGAACTGATGACCGCCATCGGCACCTACCAGAGCATCACTGAACGCATCACCACGTCTCGCAACAAGATCAAACAGGTGAAATTCAAGGCGGGAGATTTTCCTCGGCGCAAGATTGACTTCACCTACAGTACAAAGCCCGGAGTCATTTCCTGACGATGTGTGTTAAGTGTCTTTTACCGAAAAAGCCTCCTGTATGATGCAGGCTGGGAAAATATTTAACTAACACAATAGGGATGGAATTCTTCCTTTGGTTTCCAACCCCCCTCCAAAAAAAGTTCAGGGATGGGGGCTAAACAATATACCTGGGGTGAAAGCCATGTTGTGTGTGTTTGGATGTAGATATGCGTCACACGGATATGGTAATGTCCTTCCCTGGGCTGGTGGGCAAATTAATTTCCTAAAAGCTAATTGAGGCTCTAGCTTACCTGGAATCTGTGCTCACAGATCAGATACGTTCCTTCCGGCTGCAGTTATAGCAGTGAGGGGGGGGGGGGAGTATATACTTTGTACACGGTCAGAATAGCACATTTAATAATTATTTTCCATTTTTCCCTTTAGAATCATTTACTACATTCTAATTTCCTTCCTTCCTTCCTTCCTTCCTTCCTTCCTTCCTTCCTTCCTTCCTTCCTTCCTTCCTTCCTTCCTTCCTTCCTTCCCCTTAAGACCCCTTCTTCCTCCCCTTCCCCTTCCCCTTCCCCTTCCCCTTCCTTCCTTCCTTCCTTCCTTTCCCTTAAGACCCCTTCTTCCCCCCCTTCCCCTTCCTTCCTTCCTTCCTTTCCCTTAAGACCCCTTCTTCCTCCCCTTCCCCTTCCTTCCTTCCTTCCCCTTAAGACCCCTTCTTCCTCCCCTTCCCCTTCCCCTTCCTTCCTTCCTTCCTTTCCCTTAAGACCCCTTCTTCCTTCCCCTTCCCCTTCCCCTTCCCCTTCCTTCCTTCCTTCCTTCCTTCCTTCCTTCCTTCCTTCCTTCCTTCCTTCCTTCTTTTCCCTTAAGACCCCTTCTTCCTTCCCCTTCCTTCCTTCCTCAGTTATACCTATATAGGGTCAGGGTCCACCTTTTGCCCCCAAGAATTTGGGTCCTCATTTTACCGATCTTGGAAGGCTGGAAGGCTGAGTCGACCTTGAGCTGGTGAATTGAAAGGTCTGGGAGGACAGGAAAGCTTCCGGCATCCTTGCACAGATGGGCCCTTTCTCTTGGGACCCTCCCTCTTGACCCTCGTGAACTTTTCAAACCCACTTAGTGTCTCCAAAAGGGAGTGAGGACAGTCTGGTCCCTTCTGGAGAGATCTGTTTATTTCAAGGATAGAATGGAATGGAATAGAGTAGAGTAGAGTAGAGTAGAGTAGAGTAGAGTAGAGAATAGAATAGAATAGAATAACGGAGTTGGAAGTCTTCTAGTCCAACCCCCTATTTAGGCAGGAAACCCTACCACCACTTTAGACAAATGGTTATCCAACATCTTCTTAAAGACTTCCAGTGTTGGGACATTCACAACTTCTGGAGGCAAGTAGTTCCACTGGTTAATTGTCCTTACTGTCAGGAAATTTCTCCTTAGTTCTAAGTTGGATCGAGGTAAAAGGTTCAGCTCTGTGTGTGGAGGCAAAGATCAATTCTGAAATAAGCTCTAGTCCAGTCTAACTTGATACAATTAAGCTCCGCGACAGGGGTCAGAAGCAGATGTAGAGGCCGGATGTCCTTGAGGTACGACCTTGAAATCTCCCCTGCGGATGAAGGACCTTTGGGTGTTTACTCTGCCTGATTAGATTCAGCCCTGGTGTATTGAAGTGGTTTTCCTTCACCTCTTAGGAAGTGACAGATGCACAGGGCTTTGTATTGCCTCCTCCCCTCCCCTCCCCTCTCCTCCCCTTCCCTTCCCTTCCCTCTCCTCTCCTCTATTCCCCTTCCCTCCCCTGCCCTCCCTTCCCCTCCCCTCTCCTCTTCTAAAACTCTCCTCTCCTCTCCTCTATTCCCCTTCCCCTCCCCTTCCCTTCCCTCGCCCTGCCCTCCCTTCCCCTCCCCTCTCCTCTTCTAAAACTCTCCTCTCCTCTCTCCCCTCCTTCCCTCCTCTCCAGTTCCCTTCCCTTTCCCTTTCCCTCCATTCTTCCCTCCTCCCTCCCCCTCCCTTCCCCTCCCTCCCTCCTTTTTCTCTTCCTCTCCCTTTCCCTCAATCATTGTCCTGTTCAATAATCAGCCGTCCTACGTGACTGCATCCACTCCTTTGCTCTTTAGAAACTCTGCTAAGATTTCTCCCACTCCCCCTATTGCCTGCATTACATTCAAAGTTCTTTGCCTGCGTCCTTGAGGCAAAAATTGGAAAGGGGAGGGGTGGGCTAGAAAGCCTCTCTAATGCTCGCTGGGTTTTTTTTTCAACCTCCAAGTCATTTTTTTAGAATTGTACTTTGCTTGATCCACCGTAGGTCATTGAGGGTTATCAGTCTTTCCTTGCATTATTAATCCTTCCATCATCCTGGACAGAGAGAAAGAGAGGGGGGGGGGAGGAAGAGAAAGACTCATACAGCATAAAGTGTGAGCGCTCTTGAATGACAGAGAGAGAGAGAGAGAGACAGACAGACAGATGAGATAGAGAGAGAGAGATGGATGGATGGATGGAAATAGAGAGATAGAGAATTAGAGAGAGAGAGAGAGACAGACAGACAGACAGATGAGATAGAGAGAGAAATGGATGGATGGAAATAGAGAGATAGAGAATTAGAGAGACAGACAGACAGACAGACTGCATTGGTCAAGATTTAATGCCGGGATTCTGTCCACGGTATAAGCCATCTCTTTAAATTCTAGAATCGGGAATAAAAAGGAAAAAAAAAGGGGGGATATCACCAGTAAGCAGATGTGACAAAACATTGACCTACTTCAGATTGCAATGAATACGGGGTGTGGCTTTCTCCTGCCCAGGAATCAGCATTTTTAGCTGAGGCTAATCCTTTTTGCTATCGATTTATTAGCCTTAATATCTAATTAAAACTCAAGTTACAAGAGACAAGTTTCCAGATGGCAGTTGGGGGGGGGGAGTTTCTACCAATCTGAGCAGCTTGGTAGTGGGACCAGTTGACTTAAGCACACTGGGATTTTTTATTTTTATTTTTTGTTTCCCTTGGTTGGATGTGTTCACATGCATTTGTCAGAAATTGGATTTCTGTATAAAACAGAGGTTGAACCTTGGCTACTTTAAGACTTGTGGACACCAACTCCCAGAGTTTCTCAGCCTATTGGCTGAGGAATTCTGGGAGTAAAGTCCACAAGTCTTAAAGCAAAGCTGGCTGAAGAATTCTGGGAGTTGTAGTCCATAACTCTTAAAGCAAAGTTGGCTGAGAAACTACAAAAATGGTGGAAGGTCTTAAACATAAAACGTATCAGGAAAGACTGAATGAACTCCATCTGTATAGTCTGGACGACAGAAGGGAAAGTGGGAACATGATTGAAACATTTAAATATGTTAAAGAGTTAAATAAGGTTCAGGAGGGAAGTGTTTTTAATAGGAAAGTGAACACAAGAACAAGGGGACACAATCTGAGGTTAGTTGGGGGAAAGATCCGAAGCAACATGAGAAAATATTATCTTATTGAAAGAGTAGATGCTTGGAACAAACTTCCAGCAGACGTGGTTGGTAAATCCACAGTCACTGAATTGAAACATGCCTGGGATAAACATAGATCCATCCTAAGATAAAATACAGAAAATAGTATAAGGGCAGACTAGATGGACCATGAGGTCTTTCTCTGCCGTCAATCTTCTATGTTTCTATGTTTCTCTGGGAGTTGAAGTTCACAAGTTGAGAACTGTGTTAAATTGAATGCAGGTATTTTGGGCTGTAGTTTCTGGAATAGCTAGCATTTGAATTCTTGGAATTGGGTTTTCAGTGCTTAGAGGGTGATATAGTCTAGCAACAGCAGTTAGACTTATATGAGTTATAGCAGTTAGACTTCACAATGAGGGTGTACAGCAATCTGAGTTTCTCATTTTACCAATCTCAGTAGGATGGAAGGTTGAGTCAACCTGCAGCTGGTGAGGATCGAACTACTGGCGGTCCACAGAGCCGCTCCAAGTTTTCGAAGAGGGGCAGCATACAAATCTAATTAATAATAATAATAATAATAATAATAATAATAATAATAATAATAAGTTAGCCTGCAATAGTGCATTCTAACCATAGCCCTTCCTTCCTTCCTTCCTTCCTTCCTTCCTTCCTTCCTTCCTTCCTTCCTCCCTCCCTCCCTCCCTCCCTCCCTCCCTCCCTCCCTCCCTTCCTCCCTCCCTTCCCTCCCTCCCTCCCTCCCACCTTCCCATTTAGCAGTAATCCTTATATTTACATACCACTTCATAGTGCTTTTATAGCCCTTTCTAGTCAGCCTATCGCCCCTGGGTCCTCATTTTGCTGTCCTCGGAAGGATAGAAGGCTGAGTCAATCTTGAGCCACTTGGGATCGAACTGCCAAACTACACTGTCAACCCAGCAGTCAGCAGATGTAACCTGCAGTACTGCATTCTCACCACTGCGCCACCCCGGCTCTCCGTCACTTAAGAAAAGTATTACAGTATAGCATTGTTTCCCCGTGCTAGCTGGGGAATTCTGGGAGTCGAAGTCCACACATCTTCAAGTTGCCAAGATGCTAGTAACCCCTGGACATTTGGATATCTGTGCCCTGTTTCATTGATTTGTCTTGTCTTGATTAGATTAGATTAGATTTATTGGATTTATATGCTGCCCCTCTCCGTAGACTCGGGGCGGCTCACAACAATGGTAAAAAACAATACATAATAACAAATCTAATATTTAGCAATCTAAATTACAGTTTTAGGTTAAAAAATACAAAAGAAACCCCAATACAGTATATGAAAAACAAGCACACAGTCGAATCATAAACAGAAACTACATGGGCAAGGGGGAGATATTTCAATTCCCCCATGCTTGACGGCAGAGGTGGGTTTTAAGGAGTTTCCGAAAGGCAAGGAGGGTGGGGGCAATCCTAATCTCTGGGGGGAGCTGGTTCCAGAGGGTTGGAGCCACCACAGAGAAGGCTCTTCCCCTGGGTCCCGTCAGACGACATTGTTTAGTCGATGGGACCCGGAGAAGGCCCACTCTGTGGAACCTAACCAGTCGCTGGATTCGTGCGGCAGAAGGGATGGCAGCTTCCTGCTGGTGCAAGCTACTGTTTTCAGAAGGGTGCTTTGGCCTATCCCACTCTCAAATAACATCGTTGTGTAATTTTATTTATTCATTACATTTATACACCACCCATCTCACCACCTGTACCGACTCGATGCAATAAATCCATCCTAAAGTGCCTTTTCAATTCCCCTCCATCTCCAAAGCTGTCGGGTATGTCTTATAGCATTATCTTTCTGGGCTCCGGAACTATTGTGTTGCTGTGTAAAATAATTTCAGCTCTTGTCAGAGGTAAGGGATGCCTCTGTAGTTGTCGCTACCTGTCCGTGTTTTCGCAAGCACTCGCAGCAGCGACGCGGAAGTATATGCGAGATTGGTTGTTTCTTTGAAAAAACAACCACCATGTTTTTTGAATATGAGACATCTTTGGATTTGTCTTTCAAGCTTTTTATGTTTGACCAGCGATAACAACGTCACCAGGGAGGGTTTTTTCCTGTCTGCAGTTCCGCTGTTTTAAAAAGTAGGAGTGGGGGAAACGAGGCAATTTGTATTCGAGGCAAAACAACAGTGAGAAAAGCCATTACCAGCTTGTACATTGCATTGTTTTTAAATGACATTAGAGGTGTGCGGTGCATCGGTCCAGCTAAAATTAACCGGATAGATTTGCAGTGACTTCTAGCTGGGTCCCACTTCTTGGCTTTTAGTCAGAACTCATTCCTGACCTCGCTGTTATTAAATCGATTTGCAGGATTTGTGCTCCTGTCCTTCAGTAGGGTTGTCCTAAAGCCGACTCCCCTGGTGGCTGTCTTGGTGTTTCCCCTCTTATCACTGCAGATCCTAAACTAATCCAGGGGAGATCCAGCCTAGAATTAAGGAGACATTTCCTGACAGGGAGCAGAATTAAACAGTGGAACAATTTGCTTTTGGGAGTTGTGGATGCTCCAACACTGGGAGGTTTAAAGATCATGTTGGATAATCATTTGTCTAACGTGGTGTAGGCTTTCCTGCCTAAGCAGGGAGTTGGACTAGAAGACCTCCAAGGTCCCCTTCTAACTCAGTTGCTTGTGATGTGCCGAAAGAGCATTAATTTAATCTCAATCTAAATGTTTCTACGTGTGCACAACCTGGGTAAACAAGGATTACTCTGTTCATACATTAACAGTGAACCTCATAAACATGGACCAGATTACCAAGCATTCCAAATTTTACCAAGATTACCAGATTACCAAGCATCCCCCTGGACTCAGCTCCCCCCAGAGATTCGCACTGCCCCCACCCTCCTTGCCTTCCAAAAAAGTTTAAAAACTCATCTTTGCCGCCAGGCCTGGGGTTCCTTAGACCTTCCCCCCTGACCGATGAATGCTTAGTTTGACTGTTGAGTGAATGATATTGATAGTTTTTAATCAGAATTTTAAGATTGTTTTTTAAGGTATAAATTGGATTTTTATTATTGTTTCCTGTTTTTTCTGTACATGCTGTGAGCCGCCCCGAGTCCTTGGAGAGGGGCGGCATACAAATCCAATTAAATCTAAATCTAAATTTAGGTCATGTGACCCTGGGAACGCTTACAATGGTCGCAAAATGTAAAAAAAAACGTAGGTCATTTTTGGTACCGTCATAACGGTCACCAAGTGAAGAGGTTGTAAGTTGAGGAGCAGCTGCCCTTTGCTTTTGAGCCCACCGGCTCCTTCCTGATGTTGGAGACTCACCTCCCTCCCTCCCTCTTGTTCCCCTCCCGGCAGGTGAAGGAGAACCTGGTTTCCTGCAAAATGCTCCTGCACTGCAAGCGGGACGAGCTGCGCAAGCTGTGGATCGAAGGGATCGAGCACAAGCACGTCCTGAACCTCCTGGATGAGATCGAGAGCATCAAGCAGGTGCCCCAGAAGCTGCAGCAGTACACGGGCAGCAAGCACTACCTGATCGCCACCGACATGCTGGTAAGAGGCGATCGCTCTCGCTCTCGAGACAGACAGGTGTCGCCTTCCTGTCCGCTAGAGATCTCCCTATCAGGACCGGAGTGCAGTGGTACCTGTACTTACGAACTTAATTTGTTCCATGACCGGGTTCTTAAGTAGAAATGTTTGTAAGAAGAAGCAATTTTCCCCATAGGGATCAAGCTAAAAGCAAATAATGCATGCGATTGGGGAAACCACAGGGAGGGTGGAGGCCCTGTTTCCTCCCAGGAGATTCCTAGAGAGGCCCCACAGAGGCTTCTCCCCGCCTTTTCTGGCCCTGTTTCCTCCCAGGAGATTCCTAGAGAGGCCCCACGGAGGCTTCTCCCTGCCTTTTCCGGCCTTGTTTCCTCCCAGGAGATTCCTAGAGAGGCCCCACGGAGGCTTCTCCCTGCTTTTTCCAGCGCTGTTTCCTCCCAGGAGATTCCTAGAGAGGCCCCACGGAGGCTTCTCCCCGCTTTTTCCAGCGCTGTTTCCTCCCAGGAGATTCCTAGAGAGGCCCCACGGAGACTTCTCCCTGCTTTTTCCAGCGCTGTTTCCTCCCAGGAGATTCCTAGAGAGGCCCCACGGAGACTTCTCCCCGCTTTTTCCAGCGCTGTTTCCTCCCAGGAGATTCCTAGAGAGGCCCCACGGAGGCTTCTCCCCGCTTTTTCCAGCGCTGTTTCCTCCCAGGAGATTCCTAGAGAGGCCCCACGGAGGCTTCTCCCCGCTTTTTCCAGCGCTGTTTCCTCCCAGGAGATTCCTAGAGAGGCCCCACGGAGACTTCTCCCCGCTTTTTCCAGCGCTGTTTCCTCCCAGGAGATTCCTAGAGAGGCCCCACGGAGACTTCTCCCCGCTTTTTCCAGCGCTGTTTCCTCCCAGGAGATTCCTAGAGAGGCCCCACGGAGACTTCTCCCTGCTTTTTCCAGCGCTGTTTCCTCCCAGGAGATTCCTAGAGAGGCCCCACGGAGACTTCTCCCCGCTTTTTCCAGCGCTGTTTCCTCCCAGGAGATTCCTAGAGAGGCCCCACGGAGGCTTCTCCCCGCTTTTTCCAGCGCTGTTTCCTCCCAGGAGATTCCTAGAGAGGCCCCACGGAGGCTTCTCCCCGCTTTTTCCAGCGCTGTTTTCTCCCAGGAGATTCCTAGAGAGGCCCCACGGAGACTTCTCCCTGCTTTTTCCAGCGCTGTTTCCTCCCAGGAGATTCCTAGAGAGGCCCCACGGAGGCTTCTCCCCGCTTTTTCCAGCGCTGTTTCCTCCCAGGAGATTCCTAGAGAGGCCGCACGGAGGCTTCTCCCCGCTTTTTCCAGCGCTGTTTCCTCCCAGGAGATTCCTAGAGAGGCCCCACGGAGGCTTCTCCCCGCTTTTTCCAGCGCTGTTTCCTCCCAGGAGATTCCTAGAGAGGCCCCACGGAGACTTCTCCCCGCTTTTTCCAGCGCTGTTTCCTCCCACGAGATTCCTAGAGAGGCCCCACGGAGACTTCTCCCTGCCTTTTCCAGCCCTGTTTCCTCCCAGAAGATTCCTAGAGAGGCCCCACGGAGGCTTCTCCCCGCCTTTTCTAGCCTTGTTTCCTCCCAGGAGATTCCTAGAGAAGCCCCACAGAGGCTTCTCCCCACCTTTTCCAGTTACAGTTTTGGAGGCTGGGGTTTGTAAGTGGAAAATGGTTCTTGAGAAGAGGCAAAAAAGAAATCTTGAACACCCGGTTCTTCTCTAGAAACCTTTGTACGTAGAGCCATTCCTAGGTCGAGGTACCACTGTAATTGCCTCCTGCCTTTTCCTCGCTGACTGCATTGTTCCCTCCGCCTGCCTCTTTGGTGCTCTTCTGTCACTCACTTCTCCTTTAAAAAAAATAAATCTCCACTCTATTAACCTCTCTGGATGCTTTCAAAGCACCAATGACTTTGACCTGCCATCTTTAACCTCCAATTGTCATCCTCTCCTATCTTGTCGGTTGTTTCCACGTTTTGCGTCTGTTCCTTTTCTCTTCAAAACACCTCATTTCCTTACCCCCAGGAACCCTTCAGCTGTCTCGTCTGGGTTCTCAGTGTCTGTTTATTTCCCCCCTCCTCCTTTTTCCTTTTAACAGCTTGGGAAGCTTCCCTTTTTAAAATAGCTTTTTCTGTAGGCAGTAGGAAAAGCAAGTAGGATGGTTGGCTGCATAGCTAGAGGTATAACAAGCAGGAAGAAGGAGATTGTGATCCCCTTATATAGAGCGCTCGGTCCTACCCCTCCTCCTCTCCCCCCCCCCCCAACATACCCCCTTCTAGACTGATGATGCTCTCTAGCTGGGTCATGAAACGTCTTCAAGAAAACCAGCAAGCTCATCCAAGGACTCCATAATCCTCCTCCTCTTCCTCCCCCCCAACATACCCCCTTCTAGACTGATGATGCTCCCTAATTGGGTCATGAAACGTCTTCAAGAAAACCAGCAAGCTCAACTAAGGACTCCATAATCCTCCTCCTCTTCCTCCCCCCCAACATACCCCCTTCTAGACTGATGATGCTCTCTAGCTGGGTCATGAAACGTCTCCAAGAAAACCAGCAAGCTCCGAGAGCACCCAGGCCCCCTCATTTCAACCCTGAGCTACAAAGATTCCCTTTTGTCAAGGCCTCCCGAAAGATCTATTGCGAATCCCGTGTGCAGAGAAGAGTCCCCCTTGGAGGGCCTGCAACCTCCATTCCTTTCAAATGCCCCCCTGTTGTCGATGATCTAGAAGAAAGCTCTTTAAGTTCAGCCTCCTTTAAGCCTCTCTCTCTGGCTTCATCTCAGAATGAAGCCGTAATTGGGTTCCTGCTTCTGGGTGACTCTATTGTTTTTCATTGTCTCATCTGTATAAAATCATTATTAAACTGTCAGGGGTGCATAATGTGGTTTCATATTTTTTTTTGTCTGGATCTCCCTGTTCTTTGTCCTCAAGGCAAACAGCTGTTGGCTTATCGAAAAGCCCAAAATGATTCCACCAAGGCGGGCGATCTGTCTCTTGAGAAATGGGAGAACTGATAAATATTGTTGCCTGTAGCTTTGTGATAGGTGCCGTTGAAATTAGACCTTTGCAGTCATTGTGTGCCGCCATGCAAACACGTTAATGGCATAATTTCTGGAGCCGCCTCGCATTTCTGCAGTCTCTCCTTTGTATTCCACTCACATTAATTGAAGTAATTTTGCCACTGAAGCGTGTTTCCAACCTCTGCATTTAAATTGAAATTTTAATTCCCCCATTGTTTGGCCAAGACGTCTGAAGATGGCTTGTTACAGGTTTCATTATCACTCAAAACACTCCAGCTGCTTCTAATGTGTAATGATTAATTCTGGGAAGACTTATTAATGGAAGGAAGGAAACCCTCTCTTTCCCAGAAGCCGGAGCACAGAAGCAAAGGCATCTTGGCACAGCGGCTGCTATGTGTAGAGAGCTGGGTGAAGAAAAATGTCCGTTTGTCATGGGACCAGCTTAACATTTGCAGAAAGGAGCTTTCCAAGTTTTTTGGGGGGGGGGGGGGTGTCGGCCTGTGTCAGTGTTTTGGGACTAAACTCAGGAACAGTGACTTGGAAGGCTGCCATATTTGGACCAGAATATCTCCGGGACCGCCTTCTGCCGCATGAATCCCAGCGACCGATTAGGTCCCACAGAGTTGGCCTTCTCCGGGTCCCGTCGACTAAACAATGTCGTCTGGCGGGTCCCAGGGGAAGAGCCTTCTCTGTGGCGGCACCGACTCTCTGGAACCAACTCTCCCTGGAGATTAGAATTGCCCCCACCCTCCTTGCCTTTCGTAAACTCCTTAAAACTCACCTCTGACGTCAGGCATGGGGGAATTGAGGCATTCCTCCCTCCCCTGGGCCTATACAATTTATGTATGGTATGTCTGTGTGTATGTCTGGTTTAATAACGGGGTTTTTTTAAAAAAAATTAATTTATTAGATTTGTTGTGAATTGTTTTATTATATGTTGTGAGCCGCCCCGAGTCCACGGAGAGGAGCGGCATACAAATCTAATAAATAAATACTAAATAAATATTTGCCACTCGTGTGCAAGACGAAGGTGTGTTCTGCTAGCCAGTATAACAAACAAATAAATTGTGTTATTCACCAGATTGGAAGGGGAAAAAAAGATTATGGATTGTAGGAGATGATTGAAGGAGGGATGAAATGTATCATAATTCAGGGGTCTTTATGGGCCCACAAGAGACCTTGAATGCCTTTTGTATCTCCTGCTCATTTCCCTTGTCTGTTAGTGGGTCAGATTCTTGTAGAGAGCTTAATCTCGCAATTGAACTGCCCGAATCTCCTGATTTCTCCGGTGCTTGACATTAATCTGACCGATTAGCGGTCAACGGAAATGAGTGGGAGAGAAGAATGGCATTCAAGGTTTCCTTCCTTCCTTCCTTCCTTCCTTCCTTCCTTCCTTCCTTCCTCCCTCCCTCCCTCCCTGACTGACTGACTGACTACTCACTCGCTCGCTCGCTCGCTCACTCACTTAATAAGATCTATATGCCACCCAACTCCAGTGGACTCTAGGCGGCTTACAACAACAACAACAACAACAACAATAATAATAATAATAATAAGTTAGATTTGTATGCCGCCCCTCTCCAAGGACTTGGAGTGGCTCACAAAAACAATAATAACAATAATAATTAAAAAACAAATACAAAAAGGTACAATATCAACAGTAAAAGTATAAAAATAATAATAGTCCTTTAAAAACCATACATCCTCTCAGTCATTCATGGTCCCTGGTCTGCCGGAAAAGCCAGGTCTTAAAGGCTTTATGGAAGGCTGGTAGGGTAGGGATAGGGCAGATCTCCAGAGGCAGTTGGTTCCAAAATGTCGAGCCATCACAGAGAAGGCCCTTCCCTGAGGTCCTGCCAACTGGCATTGTTTATCAGACGGGACCTGGAGAAGACCAGCTCTGTGAGCTCTTATTGGCCGCTGGGAAGTATGAGTTAGCAGGCGGTCCCGTAAATAGATGGCCTGGACTTAGATTTCTTGTGGGTGGGAAGGGACATGTGACTTATGATCCGTTTGATCCCTCCCTCCCAGCCTACTCATCTTCTCCATGGAGTCTGCTTTCTCTGATTCCACAGAGATTTGGTTTTTATTTCGGGACTTCCAAGCTATTGTGTGGCCCTTATGTGCATGATACACAAATGTGCCCAAGTTTGTGGGACCTGGAAGATAATGTGCTGCTTTGTGTGTTGAAGATCACATCGAGCAGAGGTGTCAAACTCAAGGCCCCTGGACTGAATCTGGCCCGCAGAGTGCTTAGATCTGGCCTGCAGGGATTATTATTATTATTATTATTATCATTATTATTATTATTATTATTATTATTATTATTTATTAAATTTGTATGCCGCCCCTCTCTACAGACTCGGGGCGGCTCACAACAACAATAAAACAATTGTATAAAGCCCTTCATGGCACCGGACCAGGATACCTGCGAGACCGCCTTCTGCTGCACGAATCCCAGCGACCGGTCAGGTCCCACAGAGTTGGCCTTCTCCGGGTCCCGTTGACTAAACAATATCGTCTGGCGGGACCCAGGGGAAGAGCCTTCTCTGTGGCAGCTCCGACCCTCTGGAATCAGCTCCCTCCAGAGATTAGAATTGCCCCCACCCTCCTTGCCTTTCGTAAACTCCTCAAAACCCACCTCTGTCGTCAAGCGTGGGGGAACTGAGACATCTCCCTCTGCCTATGTAGTTTTAGTGCATGATATGACTATGTATGTTTTTCATATTGAGGTTCCTTGTTTTTAGGTTTTTTAAGTGTAAAATTGCTATTTTAGAGTTTAAATTATTAGATTTGTCAATACATATTGTTCTTTATCTTTGTTGTGAGCCGCCCCGAGTCTACGGAGAGGGGCGGCATACAAATCTAATAAATAAATGAATGAATGAATGTACAACAAATCTAATAATTTAAAAATCACTAAAAAACCCTTATTAAAAGCAAACATACACACAAACATACCATGCCCTGCAAACAGTGAAAGGCCGGCCTGTGGTGTCTCTACCAGCAAAAATCGAGCGCAGGAGGGCTCCGTTTTTGGCTGCAACGGCCTCCTGCAACCCTCTGCCAGCAAAAACGGAGCCTGCACGCAGTCTCCCCCACTCCGTTTTCTTTGGCAGAGGGCTGCAGGAGGCCGTTGCAGCTGAAGATGGAGCCTTGACGAATGATGTTGAGCTGAGTGCCCACCTCGACCATGTCCCCGGCCATACCCCCCCGAAGATCAAACATAATCCTGATGTGGCCTTCAATGAAATCAAGTTTGACACCCCTAACGTAAAACTAGGGCAGTGTTTCTCAAATAGTGGGGCGAGGCCCCCTAGAGGTGCACAGAGTAATGCCGGGGGGGGGGCGCGTGACCCCTGGGAATGTGCTTTTTTTGCCGCAGGCAGTAGGGATTTTTTTGCACTGAAGAATAGCACACAGCACAGAGTAGGAGATATGAAGTGCAGGTAACAAACCCTTAAGAGACCCCATGGAAAAATATTGAACAGGGATGAAAAGAAAGGAGGAGAGAGACGGAGATAATGAGACAAACGTAAGTCTCCCTTCTCTGTGGCGGCCCTGGCCCTCTGGAACCAAGTCCCCCCAGAGATTAGAATTGCCCCCACCCTCCTTGCCTTTTGTAAGCTGCTTAAAACCCACCTCTGCCGCCAGGCATGGAGGAATTGAGATACTCTTTCCCCTAGGCCTCTACAATTTTATGCATGGTATATCTGTACGTATGTTTGGTTTTTATAATAATGGGTTTTTAACTGTTTTTAGTATTGGATTATTATTATATGCTGTTTTATTACTGTTGTTAGCCACCCTGAGTCTGCGGAGAGGGGCGGCATATAAATCCAATAAATGAATGAATGAATGAACGAACAAACAAACAAACAAACAAACAAACAAACAAACAAAGCTGAGACGAGGAAATATGACGAAGAGTATATAGTGCTTAGCTTCACTGTGACTGTGGTGGTAGACGAGGAAAGACCGCTATGTTTACTGTGTCTAAAAATGTTGGCAGCGGACAGCATGAAGCCAAATAAATTTAAGGCATCGCTTAAACACATTACACCCCAACCGCTTGAGTTTTTTCAGCGAAAATGTGCTAAATATTGCAAAGAATCGTCCCAGCGGAGAGTTGGGGTGGGCGAAATGTTTATTTCTTCCAAGGGGGGGGGGAGAAAATAATTGACAAACACTGAACTAGGGGAATAGGGGAGTAGTAGCTAACAATTTCAGATCTTTATCTCTCTATCTCTAGCCATCTATTCCTCTGGATTTATATAGGATGAAGCACATGTACATTTCATATCTCTGCATGCTACCCTAAGAATCATCTAGCAATGTATGGTTTGCAAATATATATTGACACGTACCCAGTGCCTTTGAACAATCGCGTTATTGCTACGGAGAGATACTGTGGATAGGGATGCCGCTTGAGATTTTACATGAAGCCTCCTCAAACTATACATTAAAGAGTTTTTATAAGAATGAAGGGGGGGGAAAGCAGGCACAGGCCCTATTAGCTGCAACCTGCCTCAGGTCTCAAAAACTAATACGAGATGCCTCCCGCACGAGGTCCCACTGCAGTCTGTTTGAGCACCGTACTTCAAGAAGCGTAGTGCACAATTTCAAACAATTAAAAGAACATTGAACAAACACACTGTCTTAATGCAGATATTCTAGCAGTAAGTGGGGGTGGCGGTGGGGTTGTCTCCTGTCTCAGGCAAACGTACTGATTCTATAAACCACTTAGAGAGGGCTATAAAGCACTAGGAAGCGGTATATAAGTCTAAAGGCTATTTCTATAATGATAGATGATGGATGGATAGTTTACTAGATTATATAGCTAGGGAGAGGGGTGGAGAGAGATAAATTCACATCTCTGAGGCTTCCACCTGCCTGAAAGAGGGACTCTTGTGTTGTATGCAATAAAATATCAAAATATAAATCAGTATACAGTATACAAATTAAAATGTTGAGAGCTTCTGAAAATTTAGATTTTGTTTTAAAGTAATAATTCATAGTGGAATCCTTTTAATGTTATTTTCCTGCCCACTCTAGACACATATTCTTTGGCTGCCTTTATCCGTGGCTAACCCCAAAATTGATCCAGGCTTCGTCCTTCTGTAAATTTGTCACCGGAGTTGAGTAACAGGACGTACCTTTGATTTAAAATGCCGCACCGGCATAGACCCTAACCCTAACCCTTTCCCCAGCATGATCCCATCTTCTTCAATCAAAGGCTATAAATGTCTCGTCTTCAGAAAAGCGACAGGGGAGCCGACGTTGGCCGTGCGGTCGCCTATTTTAATCGGATGTGCTGGCCTTGATAAATACCCGACCTTTGTCACACGGGGCTTATTCATAAATAAGAGTTACATTACCCATTAGCACCGGCGTCTAGATTTAGCATCGGTTCTGAGGCCCGGATCGAAGGGAAGAAGAGATATGGGTCACCTGGGCCTTGGGTGAAAGGACACCTATATACATTTGCCCATAAAAAGAAAGGGGGTCAAGGTTTGGGGTCAGGAGGAGACCCACAACTGCACAGAGATTTTAGCGAATATAATTTGATGTTTTTTTCAAAGCCACCATGCTGAAGGAGAGCCGATGCCTTCCTCATTCATATTTGAGGGCAATTGTCCAGCCCATTTTCTCAGCAAGAAAGAAATGTAGTCAGTCTAGTCCACTGACACACTGGTCAAATTAGAAGCCAAAGGACATATTGTACTTTTTGGAGTATAAGACACACTTTCCCCCTCCTAAAAGAGGGTGGAAATATTGGTGCCCCTTGTAAGAGCCTCGGTGGTGCAGTAGTCGGAGTGCAGGACTGCAGGCTACTTCTGCTGATCACCGGCTGCCAGCAGTTTGGCAGATCGAATCTCAGTAGGTTCAAGGTTGACTCAGCCTTCCATCCTTCCATGGTGGGTCAAGGGAGGACCCAGATTGTTGGGGGCAAGAGGCTTATTCTTTGTAAACCGCTGAAGAGAGGGCTGTCAAAGCACTGTGAAGCGATATATACAGTAAGTCTACATGATATTGCTAAATACTGTCTGTCCTTCCTTCCTTCCTTCCTTCCTTCCTTCCTTCCTTCCTTTTTATTACCTAAAGAGCCTCAGTTGTGTAGTGGTTAGAGTGGTTAGCAGTTTGGCAGATCGAGTCTCAGTAGGCTCAAGGTTGACTCAGCCTTCCATCCTTCCAAGGTGGGTCAAAGGAGGACCCAGATTGTTGGGAGCAATATGCTTACACTCTGTAAACCACTTAGAAAGGGCTCTAAAGCACTGTGAAGCAGTGTATAAGTCTAAATAGCTAGAGGTTATAGCTAGAGGTATAACAAGCAGGAAGAGGGAGATTGTGATCCCCTTATATAGAGTGCTGGTGAGACCACATTTGGAAGACTGTGTTCAGTTCTGGAGACCTCAGCTACAAAAAGATATTGACAAAATTGAACGGGTCCAAAGACGGGCTACAAGAATGGTGGAAGGTCTTAAGCATAAAACGTATCAGGAAAGACTTCATGAACTCAATCTGTATAGTCTGGAGGACAGAAGGAAAAGGGGGGACATGATTGAAACATTTAAATATGTTAAAGGGTTAAATAAGGTCCAGGAGGGAAGTGTTTTTAATAGGAAAGTGAACACAAGAACAAGGGGACACAATCTAAGGTTAGTTGGGGGAAAGATCAGAAGCAACGTGAGAAAATATTATTTGACTGAAAGAGTAGTAGATCCTTGGAACAAACTTCCAGCAGACGTGGTCGGTAAATCCACAGTCACTGAATTTAAACATGCCTGGAATAAACATATATCCATCCTAAGATAAAATACAGAAAATAGTATAAGTTGGATCATGAGGTCTTTTTCTGCCGTCAGTCTTCTATGTTTTTAAATGCTATTGCTACACCAAATATAGCCATTTTTGGCCTCCTGAAACCCACCCCCATGCATCCCATTTTCACCAAAACTGGGCCCGTTTTTTGCAAAAAAGCAGACAGAGGCTTTGGGAAGCCTGCAGAGTGCCCCTGGGGGCTGGGGAGTGCAAAAACGTGACGCGTGGGGGCTCGGGGAGGCCAAAAACTGGACCGTTCTTTTTGCCAAAACAGCATTTTTGCCTTCCCCCAGCCCCCAGGACCAATCTGCAGGCCTCCCAAACCCTCTGCACATCCCACCTCCCAAACCCCGTACTCGTGCTCTTGTTTCTTACCCTTCCCACTCCCCACCCCTCTAAAAAATGTGGGAAATGGGTAAACATAAAAACATAGAAACATAGAAGACTGACGGCAGAAAAAGACCTCATGGTCCATCTAGTCTGCCCTTACACTATTTCCTGTATTTCATCTTACAATGGATATATGTTTATCCCAGGCATGTTTAAATTCAGTGACTGTGGATTTACCCACCACGTCTGCTGGAAGTTTGTTCCAAGGATCTACTACTCTTTCAGTAAAATAATATTTTCTCATGTTGCTTTTGATCTTTCCCCCAACTAACTTCAGATTGTGTCCCCTTGTTCTTGTGTTCACTTTCCTACTAAAAACACTTCCCTCCTGAACCTTATTTAACCCTTTAACATATTTAAATGTTTCGATCCTGTCCCCCCCTTTTCCTTCTGTCCTCCAGACTATGCAGATGGAGCTCAAGAAGTCTTTCCTGATTAGTTTTATGCTTAAGACCTTCCACCATTCTTGTAGCCCGTATTTGGACTCGTTCAATTTTGTCAATATCTTTTTGTAGGTGAGGTCTCCAGAACTGAGCACAATATTCCAAATGTGGTCTCACCAGCGCTCTATATAAGGGGATCACAATCTCCCTCTTCCTGCTTGTTATACCTCTAGCTATGCAGCCAAGCATCCTATTTGCTTTTCCTACTGCCCGACCACACTGCTCACCCATTTTGAGACTGTCAGAAATCACTACCCCTAAATCCTTCTCTTCTTTAATATAAATATAAAGCCAGGATTATATTTGTTTCACCACCAAGAAATGAAGAACGTGCCTGGCCGTTCAGAGGTGGACCGACGAGGGAGGGCTTCATTTGGAGCAGGCTGCACAAAAGAATCTAGGAGCACCCAGCCATGGGGTTTTTTTTAAACTTTTTCTGGGGGTTTTTTGTATTAGTGTTATTGCCTCTAATCCAATTTTCTGATCCTGTTTTGCATTTTGTTCGGCTAATTTCATTGTGGAGACAGGGAGGCCCTTGGAGGCTGAAGAGCTCGGGTGGAGAATTGCCCCCCCCCCCCTTTATAATATCATTCCGCCTCGGCTTCCTTTAATATACTTATCGATAACTTCATCTTTTCCTGTTTCGTCTGGTGAATCCTATTATCCGAGACGTTCAGTGGCATTAAACAGTCAGTGTTTCTTCCCCTCTGCTTCTTTTATTTTATTTTTTATTTTTATTATTTGGATTTCTATGCCGCCCTTCTCCGTAGACTCAGGCCGGCTCACAACAAGAATAAGTACAAAAAATAGAACATATAAGAAACCCTCCTGACTGTTGTGTTTGGGCCTGGGCCAGCCGTTGCTCCCACAGATGGGAGAGACGTGGCACAAACTGAATGCGAAAGCCTGGCTGACAGCCAGGAAGACGTGGCAGACAGCCAGGAGGACGAGGCCACTGGGACGCAGGATTCAGCAGACAGCCCAGGGGATTTGGCATGCAATCCCTCAGACAGTCTTTCGTTTCTGGATTCTTCTGCAGATCAATATATTGATCTGCGTAGCAGAAGAGCTATGCAGAGAAGGGATCGACTGGAGGAGTATTACAAATCATCATAGTAGCACCTGGGCTGGGTGTGGTTCTTATACTGAGGGCTGGGTGTGGTTCCCTTAATGAGGGCTAAAGGGATAAAAGGGAACAGAGGCCCAAGGCAAACTATGGCTGTTTATCTGTGTTATTATGTGGTTCCTGCTCTGAAGTTTCTGTTCCGTGCCGTTGGAGTTTTCAACCCAGCTTTTTCAGAAAGGTGGGAGGTGAAAACTCTGGGACTTGCTGTTTGCTTCAAAGATTCAAAAGGACTCCTGAAACGTCTTTGCTCATTCCAGGCTATCTTTGTTTGTTTTTTTCCTGTGTTTTTGTATGCGGCTGAAGTAAGCCTTGCACTCTCATTGTTTTTGGACACTAAGGACTGTTTTGAGTAAGCCTTTTTTGTTTATTTAATACAAGTTTGCTGATTAGCAGAGCACGTGTGTGTTTGATTTCTTTTCCTTGGACTATTATGCATTGCCTGAGCCAGTCAGGCAGAACACTGACAGTGAGAACAATTCATCCTTGGAACAGCTCGCCACCAGAAGTTGTGAATGCTCCAACACTGGAAGTTTTTAAGAAGAGGTTGGATAACCATTTGTCAGTGCAACCAAGTTTGAATGAAGTGATTTATAGATTGGGATTGGAATTAGAACTGGAAAAGAAGATTCTGCACGTTTGGTCATTTTAGATTAATGTTTCTCGAACTTAGCAACTTTATGATGCGCTGACTCCAACTCCCAGAATTCCCCAGCCAAGCTGCTGTGTAGGGAACTCCAGGAGTTGATGTCCACACATCTTAAAAGTTGACCAGATTGGGAAATAGTAATTCAGATGATAAAATAGGCTCACCTTTCATGTCTGTCTGGCTTTGCGCATATTCCCTTAAGTAAAGGAAACAACATTGTTATTCAGACAGTGATTTCATTACTTCATCCTAAGGATGAGAGTATACGGCTTCCTCCAAATCTCATTCACTTTTCAGATGTTTTATTTAAAGCATGCAAAGATGCCCACAGGTCTTTTCAAACATATATTTTAAAATCTACTGTCTCGTTTGCATGCCATTCTTCCTTTTTCTCAACTTCAGATCGTCCTTGACTTTCAACCACAGTTGACATTGGAATTTGGGTCACGAAGCAGTGCAATTCTTAGCTCTGGCCCAGCTCCTGCCCCAAGGACTGTGGATGTGGGGGAGACATCCACATGCTGCAGGCCTGTTTTGCCCCCGGTGGAATCTGATGATGAAGGCTCCTCTGACCAAGAAGACATGAGTGACAGGGATGAGGAGAGTGGGGCAGACAGCTCAGGAGGAGATCAATTATGTAGCTCCTCCTTGGATTCGGAACAAGAGTTAATGATACAGCCACGCATGCGGAGAGCGATGCATAGGCAGCAACAACTGAGATATTATTATCAAAGAAAATGAGGCCACCTGTGGTTGGGTGGGACTGTGGTGATTAGTGAGGCTGCTATAAAGAGCAGCATGTGGGTTTGGCCATTGTGGAGAATTATCTGATCGTTGTGTTTCGATTTCCCCCCGCTTTGAAACTAAACCAGAGCAAAGTGTCCCTTAACCTAAGCCCTCTTTTGGTATAGCAAAGAGCACTGGTCTCCAAACAAACTGGTAATTTGTACAAGTCCCTTATCAGTTCTGTGATACTTAGCTTGCAGCTGTGAGGCAATTCACAGTCCTTCTTCTTTCACAAAGTGAAACACACTTTGCTCTGGTTTAGTTTCAAAGCGGGGAAAAATCCGCAGAGCAGTCACCAAATACAACGAGTGCTTTGGAGAATAGCCTGACCCCCTCTACTTTGTGGCAACCCCTGATATTGGAAGACTGCTATCATGTCTCCCCTGGTCCTTCTTTTCATTAAACTAGACATATCCAGTTCCAGCAACCGTTCATCTGTTTATTGAATTTAATTTAGGTATTTGATTTAAGTACTCCTTTATCGCCAGTGAAACATTTCAGATATTTCAAGGCTTATTGAACCCCCAAGTGGGGTTATATGATGTGGCTTATATAGAATGAAATAAAATAAAATCCTGTTGCCTTTGTTTGTGTTTTGCTCCTGAAACTTTCCAGTTTTGAAAAGAGTCTTAAACGGTGAAAGGTCTCCCGCACTCAAAATACCTTCTTACAATGTGGCGCAGTGGCAGGAATGGTACAGCTTATAAAAGGCAAGAATGAGGGAAGGGGGGAGAAGGTGTCTTTTTTTCCTTCTCTTTTTCAAGCTGTCTGTATATTGCAGTTGGGGAAATGTTTTAACCTGGTGACATGCACTCCTCTGATCCTAAAGAACATTGCAGCTGACACTTTTGTTCTGACACAAAGTAATATTACATGCTCGGTTGTGCATCTCACTTGGAAAGTACTTGACAATTGGGATTTGGGACGGATTTCCAGTCCTGGCATTTAAAGCAGAAATCATTTTAGAAAGAAGACATTTTAGACATCAAGAGAACCAGTTTGGTCTAATGGTTAAAGTGCCAGACTAGAAAGGGGGAGACTAGAAAGGGTTAAATAAGGTCCAGGAGGGAAGTGTTTTTAATAGGAAAGTGAACACAAGAATAAGGGGACACAATCTGAGGTTAGTTGGGGGAAAGATCAGAAGCAACATGAGAAAATATTATTTTACTGAAAGAGTAGTAGATGCTTGGAACAAACTTCCAGCAGACGTGGTCGGTAAATCCACAGTGACTGAATTTAAACATGCCTGGGATAAACATATATCCATCCTAAGATAAAATACAGAAAGTATAAGGGCAGACTAGATGGACCATGAGGTCTTTCTCTGCCGTCAGACTTCTATGTTTCTATGTTTCTAAAATTCCCTTAACCTAAGCCCTCTTTTGGTATAGCAATACCAAAAATACTAAAAACAATTAAAACCTATTATAATAAAAAACCAAACATACATACAGACATACCATGCATAAAATTGTAAAGGCCTAGGGAGAAAGAGCATCTCAATTCCCCCATGCCTGGTGGCAGAGGTGGGTTTTAAGTAGCTTACGAAAGTAATATATATTTACCGTGCTGGTCTTAATGAGAGAGTCTTGTATGTATTTGTTTGTTGACTAAAGGTGAATGTTTTTCTTTACAGTTATCTAAGTTGTTCTATTTTGGAGCCATTTGTACCATTTTTCCCATGGTTTGTTTGTTTCATTGATTTTTATGTCCTTAATATCTCTCATCATTTCATCCATCTCCTTTCTTCTGGTTCCATTTTAAGCATGAAGGCCACCTGGGTGCCACTGTCTCAGCCCACCCTGTTGTGGGGAAAATAGGAGGAAGAAATGTGTGGATATTTTCACCACCTTGAATTATTTGCAAAAAGAAATAATGATACCAATTCCTTCTATTGTTTTGCCATTCATGCAAAATATGAACAAAACCACTGAGTTTTTGAGTTAATAATTCCCCATGGAGGAAGGGTGGGGGCAGATACATTTTCTGGGGGGAGCCTTTTTTTTTTAAAAGCTTTTGAGACCCCTCCTCACCCTTGATCCTGAACTTTCTGGAGAGGAGGCAGAGAGCAGGGCCTTGATAACACTTCACACGCTTCAGGCGTGTTCGTGCATATGTAGAATGAGCCTTCCGGTCTGGGACCGGTTCCCCAGACGAGCGTCGAGATGGCTGGGTTGCATCAGATAGGGAGGAATTAGGAACTCAAGTCAAGTGTTCAGGCAATCGGTCGACTTTGATAAATGTACCAAGAGCCATCAATAGGCATGAGCTCACGGTGGGCCTCTACTAGGATTTTATGTTAGTATTAAATGGAAATGTTGAAAATACTCTGAACTGCCACGTTTAAAGATGAATTTAAGCTGGTCGGTTTCAGCTCGGGGAAGGAACTTGGCTTCCAGGGTGGATTTTTAAAAAAAAATATCAATGTTTCTTTTTTTTAAAAAAATCAGATTTTTACATAGAAACATAGAAGTCTGACGGCAGAAAAAGGCCTCATGGTTCATCTAGTCTGCCCTTATACTATTTTCTGTAGTTTATCTTACAATGGATATATGTTTATCCCAGGCATGTTTAAATTCAGTTACTGTGGATTTATCTACCACGTCTGCTGGAAGTTTGTTCCAAGGATCTACTACTCTTTCAGTAAAATAATATTTTCTCATGTTACTTTTGATCTTCCCCCCAACTAACTTCAGATTGTGTCCCCTTGTTCTTGTGTTCACTTTCCTATTAAAAACACTTCCCTCCTGGACCTTATTTAACCCTTTAACATATTTAAATGTTTCAATCATGTCCCCCCCTTTTCCTTCTGTCCTCCAGACTATACAGATGGAGTTCATGAAGTCTTTCCTGATACGTTTTATGCTTAAGACCTTCCACCATTCTTGTATCCTGTCTTTGGACCCGTTCAATTTTGTCAATATCTTTTTGTAGGTGAGGTCTCCAGAACTGAACACAGTATTCCAAATGTGGTCTCACCAGCGCTCTGTATAGCGGGATCATAATCTCCCTCTTCCTGCTTGTTATACCTCTAGCTATGCAGCCAAGCATCCTACTTGATTTCCCTACCGCTTGACTGCACTGTTCACCCATTTTGAGACTGTCTGAAATCACTACCCCTAAATTCTTTTCTTTAAATCTGTATTTTATTTTTTTTAAATCTGTTTTTTATTTTTTTAATGCAATTTATTTTAACAAAATGCTTTTGGAGCAGAAATCTATCTAAAGATAGTTTTCTGTTTAAGATACATTCATAATTTTAGTTTATTCAGCATGGAACGGAGCTTAATTATGTAGCACGAGGCTGTATATATTCTGCAATATTGGGACTGTCGGTGAGTCAACAGCAGGTCACAAGAAGAGCCGCTGCAGGACAGCTGCTCTTTAAAAACTGGGATTCAAATTGACTTGATTAAAATCAAGCCGTTTTGCTCATGATTTAAATGGCGATCTGATCTTCCATGTCTGGTCTGCCGAAGCCGTTGACCTTGACCAAGCTGTAAAACATGTCCATACAGTCTGGCGGTACCTGATGAGAACGTTCCTCCCTAAACCCCTAATCAGATACAGTGGTACCTCTACTTACGAACTTAATTCATTCAGCTTCTTAAGTAGAAAGGTTTGTAAGAAGAAGCAATTTTTCCCATAGGAATCAATGTAAAAGCAAATAAAGCATGTGATTGGGGAAACCACAGGGAGGGTGGAGGTGCTGTTTCCTCCCAAGAGATTCCTAGAGAGGCCCCACGGTGGCTTCTCCCCGCCTTTTCCGGCCCCGTTTCCTCCCAGGAGGTTGCTAGAGAGGCCCACAGAGGCTTCTCCTTGCCTTTTCTGGCCCTGTTTCCTCCCAGGAGATTCCTAGAGAGGCCCCACGGAGGCTTCTCCCTGCCTTTTCTGGCCCTGTTTCCTCCCAGGAGATTCCTAGAGAGGCCCCATGGAGGCTTCTCCCTGCCTTTTCCAGCCCTGTTTCCTCCCAGGAGATTCCTAAAGAGAGCCCACGGAGACTTCTCCCTGCCTTTTCCGGTTACAGTATCAGAGGCTCTGCTTTGGAAGTGGAAAATGGTTCTTGAGAAGAGGCAAAAAACCCTTGAACATCTGGTTCTTATCTAGAAAGGTTCGTAAGTAGAGGCATTTGTAGGTAGAGGTAACACTATATATGAAGAGACATCTCCAGCATAGGTTTCCAACCCCCACAAATACTCAACCTTCCCTCCCCCCCTGGTTTCTATGGCAGCTGAAGCAAGCAGGCAATAGCAATAGCATTTAGACTTATATATTGCTTCATAGTGCTTTGACAGCCGTCTCTAAGCGCTTTACAGAGAGTCAGCCTCTTGCCCCAACAATCTGGGTCCTCATTTTACCCACCTTGGAAAGATGGAAGGCTGAGTCCACCTTGAGCCTACTGAGATGCCATCGGCTAAACTGCTGGCAGCCGGTGATCGGCAGAAGTAGCTTGCAATACTGCACTCTAACCACTGCATCACCAAGGCAGCGTGGAGGCTGACAGCCATTCACGAGACATGACAGATGGGGAGCTTAAAACCATCAGCCATCATAAAGTATATTTCTCATTATTAAGTGAAATATTGTTTAATTTGCTGCGAGCTCTTGAGGCTGTCTGTTTACCTCCCCTTTCCTTAAGGTAGCCATGCTGGATTCCTGCAAAATGAGATTTACTGACTTATTTAAACAATATGCAAAAATAAGACACACTTTTCTCTCTCTCTCTCTCTCCCCCCCCCCCGTCAGTCCTCTCTCTCTCTCTTTGATGTATTTACGCTGCTGTCCAGGGATAGCAAACTGACACAATTAAACAGAATTGCTGAAATATTTATTATGATCTAAATGTTATTTAAGTCCCCTAGAAGGTCACCTTAAACGCTGGGCGAGACGTAAATTGGAAATATTGCAGTAGCCACCAATTGGTGCCAGATCTTTTAAATGCACAGGAGTTGGACATGACTCAGTGGCGGCCAAATAATTAAAGCCATTAGCAGTCCCAGGGATAACCTGGCAAGGAAATCCCTTTTGAGTTTTAAGGCCTTTGGTTGGTACTTCAATTACCCTGTGGCCAGAGCAGTGACATTCCTAGAGATTGCTAATTTAATCGACTGTGATTGCAGAGAAATTTAGAATAAATATCAAAGGGGCATTCTTTAAAAATCAATTTCTTCTTGCGAGGGCTTTGGCTGAATAAACCCCTTAGTCTCGACTTCATTTTGCTGAATGCAGACTCTTCCTTCCGCTCTCTCCTTTTGTAGTTCATTTATTTATTTATTAAATTTGTATGCCACCCCTCTCCGCAGACTCTGGGCGGCTCACAACAGCAACAGAAAAACAGTGTAAAATACAAATTCAATCATTAGAAAGCTAAAACCCCATAATTTAAAAAACATTCACACAACATACCATACATAAACAGTATAGGCCTGGGGAAGATATTTCAATTCCCCCATGCCTGACGACAGAGGTGGGTCTTAAGGAGTTTGTGAAAGGCAAGGAGAGTGGTGGCTGTTCTAATCTCAGGGGGGAGCTGGTTCCATAGGGTCAGGGCCGCCACAGAAAAGGCCCTTCCCCTGGGACCCGCCAAACGACATTGTTTGGTCGACGGAACCCGGAGAAGGCCAACTCTGTGGGACCTAATCGGTTGCTGGGATTCGTGCGGCAGAAGGCGGTCCCGGAGATATTCTGGTCCTAGTTTCTGTGTCTGTGCCTTTCATTTTATTTTTTCCCAAAGACCAAGAAAGAAGGACTGTCTTCTTTTTGTTAGAAAGAAATATGTCAAACCATTGAATATGTCAAACCATTGGATGTCAAACCATTCATTGCTTACTTGACCCCTATGACGATCATTAAGTGTTGTACCACATGATTCTTGACAAATGTATCTTTTTCTTTTATGTACGCTGAGAGCATCTGCACCAAAGACAAATTCCTTGTGTGTCCAATAACACTTGGCCAATAAAATTCTATTCTATTCTATTCTATTCTATTCTATTCTATTCTATTCTAGAGGTTGTCATCAGAATTTGACCTTTACTAGATATTAAGAAAACACCAGAAATTTTTTTATTGGGCATAACGAATCAAAAATTTAAAAAGGATATATATTTTTCAATTATTCATATTTTAATAGCAGCTAGAATAGTATTTGCACAGAATTGGAAGGGAGGAGATATTCCCGAGGAAGACGATATAATAAATAAAATTATAGGGTGTGCCGAAATGGACATGATGACAAGGCGGTTAAATAACCAGGACAAATCAGAATTTTATGAGATCTGGAATAAATTGTATATATGGTTAAGTAAAAGAGGAAAAAAAACCCTTAGATAATTTGGAAGTATGTATGGATATTAAAAATAGTTTTATCTTGTCAACTTTTTACGAAATAAGGGTAAAATAACAATTTTTTAAATATATATATTTGATTTATTATATTAATATTATAAGCTAGGAGTGATAATTTTATTTCTGTATTAGTGTGACTTCAAACTAAGAGGGGTAATTGTAACCCCAAATAACTGTTTTATGTATGTGTATGTTTGTCTTTTTATAAAAATTTAATAAAGTTTATTTTTTAAAAAAAGAATTTGACCTAGGTAAATCTTATATGAAGTCCCCAACTTATGACACATCTTTTAGTGACTCTTGAAATTTATAATAGCATTCAAAAAAACTGAGCACTTTTTTCACACTTCATGTGATCAAAATCCTGCGATCACGCAATCCCCTTTTCCGACCAAACAAAATCAAGAGGGAAGCCAGATTTGCTTAACAACCATCTTACTAACGTAACAACCGCAGTGATTCACTTAACAACTGTGATGAGAAATGTCATAAAATGGGGCAAAACTCACTTAACCAGTGTCTCACCTAGCAACAGAAATTTTGGGGCTCAGTGGAGTTCGTAACTCGAGGACTACCTATATTTTACCCGTAATTTTCTGAACGCCATCACTCTACTAAACAAATAATTCCCTCAACACTGTCAGACTTTCTACTAAATCTGCACTTCTATTCTACTAGTTTTTCTCATCATTCCCATCACCCATTTCCTCCCATGTTGACTGTATGACTGTAACTTGTTGCTTGTATCCTAAGATTTTTATTAATATTGCTTCTTCATTGCTTACTTGACCCCTATGACAATCATTAAGTGTTGTACCACATGATTCTTGACAAATGTATATCTTATTTTATGTACGCTGAGAGCATCTGCACCAAGACAAATTCCTTGGCCAATAAAATTCTATTCTATTCTATTCTATTCTATTTTATTCTATTCTAATGGCTTTGGCAAATAGCTAAACGGACCTTTATTGTTTTGTTTTCAAAGGTGTCGGCCGTAGAATCCCTGGAAGGACCCCTCCTTCAGGTAGAAGGGCTAAGTGACCTCAGGCTGGAACTTCACAGTAAAAAGATGAACATGCATTTCGTTCTAATAGATGAACTCCACCGTCATCTTTACATTAAGTCTACCAGTAAGGTTGGACAATGGAACAAAGAAAAGGGGAAAATAAGGTCGGTCTGTTTATTTATATATCCATTCATTTATTCATTCGTTCAACCACTCGTCTCGTAATTGCAGCGCTATTAATGAAGGAAAACGGGCTGTATTCTTGCATCTTTCAAAAGTGTGCAGCAGCTGAAAAAGCAGTCCTTAGCTGCATTAAACACAGGGATACAATCAAGATCAAGAAAGGGACTCACGCCACTCTATAAAGCCTTAGTAAGACCAGACCTAGAATACTACTACATCCTGTTTTGGTCACCACACTATAAGAAAGAGGTTGGGACTCTAGAAAGGGGGCAGAGAAGAGCAGCCAGGATGATTAGGTCAGTGTTTCCCAACCTTGGCGACTTGAAGATATTTGGACTTCAACTCCCAGAATTCCCCAGCCAGCGAATGCTGGCTGGGGAATTCTGGGAGTTGAAGTCCAGATATCTTCAAGTTGCCAAGGTTGGGAATCACTGGATTAGGGGACTGGAGGCTAAAACATACGATAAACGGTTGCAGGAACCGAACATGGCTAGTCTATCGAAGAGAAGGACTGAGTGAGACATGATAGCAGTCTTCCAATATTTGAAGGGCTGCCACAGAGAGGAGGTGGTCAAGCTATTCTCCAAAGCACCAGATGGCCAGACCAGGAACAATGGAGGGAAACTGAACAAGGGGAGATACAATCTGGAAATAAGGAAAAATGTCCTGACAGTGGGAACAATCAAACCATGAAACAAAAGTTGCCTTCGAAAGTTGCAGGACCTTCATCACTGGAAGCTTTCAAGAAGAGAGACCGGACTGCCGTTTGTCAGAAATGGCCTTTGGTCTCCTGCTTAGGCCGGGGGTTGGACTAGATCAGCTTCCCAAACTGTGGTACTCGTACCCCCAGGGGTATGGGAAGAGTTTGGTGGGGGCACGCGTTCAGAAAGAGTTCTGAAATACATCTTGCCTTTTCCAACTTTATATTTATGTGAAGTTGCTTTTTCAGCATTTGTAGTGGGAAAAAAGGAACAGACAATTGGACATGGAACTGCATCTCAGATTAAAATTAATAACCAGGGAACCAAATTATGACGATCTGTCATCTCAGGACAAACAATTTCATCCTTCTCATTGATCCAAATAAATGTTATTTATAATGTAACTTTTATTTATATTTCATTATGAATAATTTTATTTTTCGTTTATTATTATTTTGTGTATGTACCAAAAAAATAAAAATATTTTGATTGTTATTAAAATACATCCCTTTTTTTTTTGATGAGGAGTACTAAACATTATGAAAATTATAGAAGGGGTACACATATGTCAAAACTTTGGGAAACACTGGACTAGATGACCTCCAAGGTCCCTTCCCATTCTGTTAATCTGGAGGTGGGGGAAGGAAATTGGGACAGAGATGTTTAAACCAACTATATAAACAGGACTTGTGACCGTTTTCCCCTTTTATGGCAGCCCGATGCGGGGAGAGGGGATGGTTTTTTGTGCGAGGGGCAGGGGCTTGCACAATTTTCATTTGTGTGAGTGGTGGGTGCATGTCACTGCCCACAGTTTGGGGATGCTTGGTATTTTTTTCCGAACGCCATCACTCTACTAAACAAATAATTCCCCCAATACTGTCAGACTTTCTACTAAATCTGCACTTTCATTCTACTAGTTTTTCTCATCATTCCTATCACCCATTTCCTCCCATGTTGACTGTATGACTGTAAGTTGTTGCTTATATCCTAAGATTTTTATTAATATTGCTTCTTCATTGCTTATTTGACCCCTATGACAATCATTAAGTGTCGTACCACATGATTCTTGACAAATGTATATTTTATTTTATGTACTCTGAGAGCATCTGCACCAAGACAAATTCCTTGTGTGTCCAATCACACTTGGCCAATAAAATTCTATTCTATTCTATTCTAAACCAATTCAACCTTGAAAAAAAAAATCATCGTTCCCAAGGACAAATAAACCATCATTACTTTCCCTTTCAAGGGTAGACGTTGGATGGCAGTTTGGGTTGTTTTGATGATGATCGTTTGATGGCTGGCCATGTACCTTTTGCAGTTTTTGAATATAAAAGCCTTCTAGATTTTCTTCTTTTGAGGCTGTTTCAAGGTTATCAAACCGTACAGTCACTTTGCTGTGCATTCACAGTGTTGTGGTATCGTGAGCAACGTGCAAACATCCAACCCTTCAGAAAAGTTGGAAAGGATGGGTGCAAAGTTAAAACAGCATATAAAATCATATTAAAGCTACAAAGCTAAACAGATTAAAACATTAAAAATAAAAAACGAAGCTTTGCCAGTACTTCGTCCTCACATAATTCCCCCGGGGATGTTGAGATCTGTTACTGAAACGCTAATCTTCTCATTTACATTTCTACCATTTGTGAATGCCTGCCGGAGTTCTCTCCCAGCCCTCAATGGCTACGTTTTAATTTCTTTTCATTGCAGTTCTCATGCGAAGGATTCCTCTGCTATGCCTCATCTCGACGTTACTAATTTATCCACCCCTCGCAAGTTTGACTCGTCTCAATATGGCACTCCAGCAAATTCCAGCGGTGAGTGACGGAATCATCATCATCATCATATATATACGTATGTATGTATGTATGCATGTATGTATGCTCAAAAAAATAAAGGGAACACTCAAATAACACATCCTAGATCTGAATGAATGAAATATGACCTATAAAGCCCTTCATGGCACCGGACCAGATTATCTCAGGGACTGCCTTCTGCCACACGAATCCCAAAATGGTTCTTAAGAAGAGGCAAAAAAATCTTGAACATCCGGTTCTTATCTGGAAAAGTTCTTAAGTAGAGGCGTTCTTAAGTAGGGGTACCACTGTATATACTGCTCAAAAAAATAAAGGGAACACTTAAACAACACAACATAACTCCAAGTATATCAAAGCTGATTGACAATCAATTTCACCTGCTGTTGTGCACCTTCAACTTTGTACAGAGCAAAGTATTCAATGAGAATATTGATTGCTTGATTGATTGATTGATTGATTGGATTTGTATGCTGCCCCTCTCCGCAGACTCGGGGCGGCTAACAACAGTGATAAAAAACAGCATGTAACAATCCAATACTAAACAACTAAAAAAACCCTTATTATAAAACCAAACATACACACAAACATACCATGCATAAATTGTAAGGCCTAGGGGGGAAGAATATCTCAGTTCCCCCATGCCTGGCGGCAGAGGTGGGTTTTAAGTAGCTTACGAAAGGCAAGGAGGGTGGGGGCAATTCTAATCTCTGGGGGGAGTTGGTTCCAAAGGGCTGGGGCCGCCACACAGAAGGCTCTTCCCCTGGGTCCCGCCAAGCGACATTGTTTAGTTGACGGGACCCGGAGAAGGCCCACTCTGTGGGACCTAACTGGTCGCTGGGATTCGTGCAGCAGAAGGCGGTCCCTGAGATAAGAGAGATTTGAGATAAGACAGAGCAAAACAGACAGATGAGGTGACAACGTTGGGATTCTAAAGGCTGTCTTTCTAATGATTGTTTCCCATCTAGTGGTAGCTTTTCCACTTCCTCTATCATGGCTTTGACAAGCGTCGTTATTGAACGGGCGAGGTTTTCGATGCAACCCTAAGTGGGAAATAGCCGAGGTTTGCATCTTGTGACTGGCAGGTGTGCTGTTAAGAAATGGCACACCGACTCCCCAATTGATGAAAACGTTCCTGCTAATATCCTTCACTCAAGAACTGTGGTCACAGTTCCACAAGATTTACTTCATTCCAATTATTTTTATCACTCTGAGTGGCCTGTAAGAAACAGTTCGGACTAGTCCTTGACGTTTGCTCCAGCGCTCGCTTAATCCAGAAGGGACCAAACCTCAGATGTGTTTTCATCAGAATTTGCTGAGTTAAACCCACCCCCACTTTTTAAAAAAATCACAGTGATTAGAAACATTGGTCAAAATGAGAATGTGGGAAATTACTGAGGGTTATTTTGCTACCAATCTCTGTTTCTTGATATGGGCCGTGTATCATTCTGATATGGCTTCCTCACCGAGGGAAGATAAGCTAGAAATAGCTTATCTGGTCCCAATGACTTGACTTGGATTGGATCCTGAAAAATTAAATCTCATGAGCCCTGGGTCAAAATCTTTGGGTATGCCTCAAGGACCTGTTTCACAGTTTAAGTCCAAGTCTTTTTTATATTCCAGGAAGAGAGGTCAGCTTGATGGAAATCAAGGAAGATTTAGAGGTGGATCCGGAGGAGAACAGCTCGGTCTTTATGGGCATCCTCATCAAAGGGCTGGCCAAACTGAGAAAAATTCCAGAGACCATCAAGGCCATCCAGGATCGTTTAGAGCAAGAGCTGAAGCAAATTGTCAAGAGATCTACCACCCAGGTGGCAGATGGGGGCTACCAGAGAGGAGGGGAGAGCGTAGCCCAGGAAAACCAACCCAAGTAAGAGCCTCCCTTCCTTCCTTCCTTCCTTCCTTCCTTCCTTCCTTCCTTCCTTCCTTCCTTCCTTCCTTCCTTCCTTCCTGCCTGCCTGCCTGCCTGCCTGCCTGCCTGCCTTCCTTCCTTCCTGCCTTCCGTCCGTCCTGCCTTCCTTCCTTCCTTCCCTCCTTCCCGCCTGCCTGCCTGCCTGCCTGCCTTCCATCCGTCCTGCCTTCCTGCCTCCTTCCTTCCTCATCAAAACCTTCCAACCCCGAATAGAATAGAATAAGTAGAGTGGAGTGGAGTAGAATAGAATTCTTTTTTGGCCAAGTGTGATTGGACACGCAAGGAATTTGTCTTTAGTGCAGAAACTATTATTGTACATAAAATAAAAAGATATATTTATCAAGAATCATGAAGTATAACGCTTAATGATTGTCATAGGGGTCAGATAAGCAATCAGGAAACAATCTTAATTAAAAAAAGGATACAAGCAACAAGTTACAGTCATACAGTCCTAAGTGGGAGGAGATAGGTGATAGGAATGGTGAGGAAAAAACTAGTAGTAATAGCAGTGCAACTTAGTAAATAGTTTGACAGTGTTGAGGGAATTATTTGTTTAGCAGAGTGATGGCGTTCGGGGGAAAAACTCTCCTTGTGTCTACAGTGCTCTGTAGCAATGTTTTGAGGGTAGGAGTTGAAACAGTTTATGTCCTGGATGCGAGGGGTCAGTAAATATTTTCACGGCCCTCTTTTTGACTCATCCTCAATGGAAGGCAGGTTGGCAGCCATTGTTTTTTCTGCAGTTCTGAATGATTCTCCTCTGAAGTCTGTGTCGGTCCTGTTGGGTTGCAGAACCGAACCAGACAGTTATAGAGGTGCAGATGACAGACTCAATGATTCCTCTGTAGAACTGGATCAGCAGCTCCTTGGGCAGCAACTCAGGAATAAAGAGTTAAGATTTAACAGATGAGTAAGACCCCTGGGTAGCTTGTCTCTCAGAAGAGTTGATGGACCATCAGTTTTCCTGATTCTTCTCTGGCATCTTTGGGTGAAGAGTGTGGCTTGATGTCGATTATGAGATGTTTCCAGCTAGGTTGACCTTTCCTCATCCTGAGTTTGACAGGCTGGTTTCCAGCCTGAATCTTCTAATGGGCAGTTGAAATAATGAGGAAGAAAATAATGGTTGGAATAATTTTGGCCGATACTGTGTTTAGAATCAGCCATGCGTGATTCATTAAGCCATGGACTCTAACTGGGATCTGATCTGATGAGGACTAACACAAGCAAAATGGGATGGATTGAAAATACAAGTTACCAAAAGCTAGTTTGGTGTTTAAGATGCTGACCTGACACCAGGAGAAAGTGAGTACTAACACCGTCTTAGGCATGAAAACTGACTGAGTGACTTTGGGCCAATCACCAGGAGATGGTGAGTTCTAGTCCTGCCTTAGGCATGAAAGCTGACTGGGTGATTTTGGCCAATCACTAGGAGACTATGAGTTCTAGTACCACCTTAGGCATGAAATGCAGCTGGGTGACTTTGGGCCAATCACCAGAAGATGGGAGTTGTAGTCCTACCTTAGGCATGAAAGCCAATTGGGTGACTTTGGGCCAATCACCAGAAGATGTGAGTTGTAGTCCTACCTTAAACATGAAAGCCAGTTGGGTTACTTTGGGCCAATCACTAGGAGACTGGGAGTTATAGTCCCATTTTAGGCATGAAAGCTGACTGGGTGACTTTGGGCCAATCTGCAGGAGAGGATGAGTTCTAGTCCTGCCTTAGGCATGAAATCTGACGGGGTGATTTTGGCAATCACTAGGAGACTATGAGTTCTAGTACCACTTTAGGCATGAAATGCAGCTGGGTGACTTTGGGCCAATCACCAGGAGATGGTGATTGATGGCATGAAAGCCAATTGGGTGACTTTGGGCCAATCACCAAAAGATGTGAGTTGTAGTCCTACCTTAGACATGAAAGCCAATTGGGTGACTTTGGGCCAATCACCAAAAGATGTGAGTTGTAGTCCTACCTTAGACATGAAAACCAATTAGGTGACTTTGGGCCAATCACCAAAAGATGTGAGTTGTAGTCCTACCTTAGACATGAAAGCCAGTTGGGTGAATTTGGGCCAGTCCGCAGGAGATGGTTGGTTAGCACTGGAGCCACAAAATTAACTTGGATTTCAGTATCCTGAAAAGATGGAGGCCGCTAGTCCTTAGCCTTTCTTCTGCTGTTAGCAGGCTGCAAGACAGAGAACAAAGATAAAGCAACTTTGCAATCTTAAATCAGCAAAGAATGGAGAATAAATTTGGGTGGGTTGACTGAGGGGGAAAGAGAAAAAAAATCAATCAAGTCAAACTGCCTGGCATTATTTCTTAATTACCGTTGGAGGGGATTGGACTCTCTCCCATTTGCTGACCTTACAAATTCAGCGTCCACTGGAGCAAAGTGACTTTCTGACAACCCTCCTTTAAATTTTAAAAACGGGAGCGGGGGAGAACCAGTGTTGTCCTAGCTCTTCCCCAAGTGCACTATTTTACATTTGGAAACATTAAACTGCAGTTTCCATTGCTTTGACCATTTATCTAGTAAAGCTAAATCATTTGCCATATTACAGATGCCTCCAGGAATATCAACCCTACTGCACACTTTAGAGTCATCGGCAAACCTTCCCTACCAAACCATCCCCTATGTCATTCACAAAGATATTTAAAAAAACAGGACCCAGAACAGACCCTTGTGGCACACCGCTTGTAACCAGTCTCTGCTCAGAATACTCGCCATTAACAACAATATTTAGCAACAGAAAATTGGGGCTGAAGGATAAGAAAAGGTCAGAAGTGACCTTTTTTCAGAGCCTCTGTAACTTTGATCGGCTAGTAGACAAATGGTTGTAAGTCAAGGACTCCCTCTAGGGAAGGAACGTTTTGCTTGGGCGTTTGGCCGTTCTTAGAATCTCTTTCGGTCACTTGCCGTATATCCTTCAACCTAGAATAAACAGCAAGAGCTTTTCAAATTGTTCTCGCCTCTGAGTAATTTCCTGTGACAAGTTGCTGCCAGAGCATAAAATATTTATAGGTTTTGCTATGGTACGTTAATTACAATAATTGGGTTTTAAAAAGGCATAGGGAGAGGTAATTGAGGAAGCGGCTTTGATAAGGATACGGAAGTAAGTATCTTGTAATAAAAACATGATAATTGGTCAGCTGATGTACCTTGAGACTTCAGGTTCTGCTTTTTGTACATATAGACAAGGTGGACTCAGCCTTCCGCCCTTCCCAGGTGGGTCAAATGGGGACCCAGATTGTTGGGGGCAAAAGGCTGACTGTGTAAACCGCTTAGAGAGGGGTGGAAAACACAATGAAGCAGGCTACTTCAACTAACGGTAGTTCACTAGTTCAAATGTCATCACCGGCTCAAGGTTGACTCAGCCTTCCATCCTTCCCAGGTGGGTCAAATGAGGACTCAGATTGTTGGGGGCAAATAGGTTGATTCTGTAAACTGCTTAGAGAGGGCTGTAAAAGCACTATGAAGCGGTATATGTCTAAATGCTATTGCTATTATCTGAGCAGGAGGGTTGGACTGGAAGACCTCCAAGTGTTGTGGTTACTCTGGCCCTGCTCCTGCCCCAAGGACTGTGGATATGGGGGAGACATCCACATGCCGCAGGCCTGTTTTGCTCCCGGTGGAATCTGCTGATGAAGGCTCCTCTGACCAAGAAGACATGAGTGACAGGGAGGAGGAGAGTGTGGCAGACAGCTCAGAAGAAGATCAATTATCTCTCTCCTCCTTGGATTCAGAACAAGAGTTAATGATACAGCCACGCATGCGGAGAGCGATGCATAGGCAGCAACAACTGAGATATTATTATCAAAGAAAATGAGGCCACCTGTGGTTGGATGGGGCTGTGGTCATTAGTGAGGCTGCTATAAAGAGCAGCCTGTGGGTTTGGCCATTGTGGAGGATTATCTGATCCTTGTGTTTCGTGCCTGGTTTGCTGACTTCGACCTTGGTGTGCTGATTTTCCCCCGCTTTGAAACTAAACCAGAGCAAAGTGTGTTTCACTTTGTGAAAGAAGGACTGTGAATTGCCTCACAGCTGCAAGCTAAGTATCTCAGAACTGATAAGGGACTGGTACCAATTACCAGTTTGTTTGGAGACGAGTGCTCTTGGCTATACAAAAAGAGGGCTTGGTTTAAGTGAATTTTCGGCATAAAGAACATTGTTTTGACTTTTCAAACGTGTGTGTGTCTGACATTTGTATCTGTGAATTTTTGGGAGGAGTGTACCAGAGAGCCCGACAGAACACCAAAGTTCCTTCCAACTCTGCTATTTTGTTATTTTCTTTCTGCTGTCAGCATAGCCAGGATACAAGATACTCTTTGAACATAAAGAATTGATGGGGTATTAAAACCTAGGGGTCCCCAAGTGGGCTAGATTAGACAACAGCAAGCACAATCAGTCAGAGACTGATTCACAGTTAAGATTGTCGTAGAGTCGCATTGACACAACTTGCTTATCTAAGTTACAGGTGTTCCTTGAATTATGATTTCTAAAGTTAGGGTGGCGCAGTGGTTAGAGTGCAGCACTGCAGGCTCCTTCAGCTAACTGCTGGCTGTAATTCAGCAGTTCAAATCTCACCACTGTCTCCAGGTTGACTCAGCCTTCCATCCTTCCGTTGTGGGTCAAATGAGGACCCAGATTGTTGGGGGCAAGAGGCTGATTCTGTAAACCGCTCAGAGAGGGCTGTCAAAGCACTATGGAGTGGTATATAAGTCTAAATGCTATTGTTATAAATGCTATACAGTGGTACCTCGACATATGAGTTTAATTCGTTCCAGACCCGAGCTCGTAAGTCGATCAACTTTCATCTCGAACGAATGCCTTTAGACTTTGTTTTTCGCGCCGAGATAAATGGAAGCAAGGAGATTCTTGCGCCACCTAGTGGAAGCTCGGCTGGTATCCCGAATTTGAGCTCGGGTGTTCAACAGAAATTTCTCTCGCGTCGTGGCTCGTAACTTGGAATACTCGCATGTGGAGCAGCTCGTATCTAGAGGTACTACTGTATAAGTCTAAGTGCTATTGCTAAGTGGTAAGGAAGGAAGGAAAAGGAAGGCAGGACCACAGTGGCACAATGGTTAGAAAGCAGTATTGCAGGCAAAATCCACTCACTGTCAGCAGTTTGATCCTGACGGCTCAAGGTTGACTCAGACTTCCATCTTTCCAAGGTGAGTAAAACTGGGACCCAGATTGTTGGGGGCAAAAGGCTGACTCTGTAAACCGCTTAGAGAGAACTGGAAAGCACTGTGAAGCGGTATATAAGTCTACGTGCTATTGCTAAGTGCTGAGGAAGGAAGGAAAAGGAAAGAAGGACACAGTGGCACAATGGTTAGAGAGCAGTATTGCAGGCAAACTCCACTCATTGTCAGCAGTTTGAACTTGACTGGCTCAAGGTTGACTCAGCCTTCCATCCTTCCGAGGTCAGTAGAATGAAGATCCAGATTGTTGGGGGCAAAAGGCTGACTCTGTAAACCGCTTAGAGAGAACTGGAAAGCACCGTGAAGCGGTATATAAGTCTTTAGTGCTATTGCTATATCCGCGGGCCCTTTTCTTTTGTAAAGTTGTGTGCGCTGAGCTACTTACGACTTTCAGAGCATATATCATCTCCTTAAAACCTGTACTTTTATTACGTTTTATTAATTTCGCTTCGACTTCTTCGGGCAGAACAAAGCCACAGAACCAGGTTTAAAGGCCCTGAAACAAAAGAATTGGAACATTTTAATGGGTGGTAACAGAGGCTCTTCGGAAGCCCTTCACGCAACGTTGGAAGGAATTATGAAATTCCGGGTTAGCTACAGAATACTGAATTATTCTTTGGAGCCTAGCAGCATGGGTGCCTGTTTTTAAAAACAAAGCTCAGAATTAAGTAAAAGTAGTCCCTGCCTTCAGACGGCTTAGCCACAGTTGGAAAATATAGGTCATCCTTGATTTACAAAGATTTGTTTACTGATCGTTGGAAGTAAAGAAATGACCATTTCTTTTCATACTTAGAGTCACGCTGCAGTCATCCCCTTGGTCAGATGATCCAAATTCAGACAACTTGACTGGCAACTGACTCATTTATGACGGGGGCAGCTGCTTCTGAGTGCCACGTGTTCGTCTTTTATGACTTCCTGACTAAGCAAGGTCCGTGGGGAAACGAGATTCACTTAACAACCGTGTTCCCAACTTAGCGATCTCACTGATTCACTTAACAACTGTGGCAAGAAAGATCGTAAAACGCAGATAACAGCTGTTTAGTATAGAAATTTTTGAGGCTCAATTGAGGACTGCCCATCTTAGCCTTTGGCAAGGCTGGGCAATTCTTTATACAACCTTACCTGAGATAGGGGACTTAAGACCCAGATTTAATGTCGCAACAGTTCCCTGCAACCTCTCCACCGCTAGGCAGGGTCACGTGACTGCACTTTGGGCCCTTTGCATTGTCCTGAGGTCATGTGACTACGTTTTGGCGGCCATAGCGTAAAAATATAAATTGGCTATGAATATGATCACCACCTTTGCTGAATTAGCTCTGTGCAAAAACAACAACAAACAAACAACCCCCCCCCCCCCCAAAATCCCAACCCAATAACAAATCATAAAAATCAGGTTGCCCATGTTTCTGCCCCATTTGCAACTGTTATAACCGCAATGGTCATAACTCGAAAACTACATATATAGAAGAATAGATTACAACAGAACAGAACTGAACAGAACAGAATGGAATAGAATTCTTTACTGGCCAAGTGTGATTGACACACAAGGAATTTGTCTTTGGTACAGATGCTCTCAGGAATTGTTGGAGAATGGAATAGAGGAATTGTTGGAAAATAGAATAGAATAAAATAGTATAGAATTATTTATTGGCCAAGTGTGATTGGACACGCAAGGAATTTGTTTTTGGTGCATAATTTCTCAGTGCACATAAAAGACAAGATAAGTTCATCAAGAATCACAAAGTACAACACTTAATGATAGTCTGGGTACAAATAAGCAATCTAATCATATTAGGAACCAGTCAATATAAATCGTAAGGATACAAGCCACAAAGTTACAGTCATACAGTCATTTGTGGGAGGAGATGAATGATGGGAACGATGAGAAGATTAATAGTAGTGCAGACTTAGTAAATAGTTTGACAGTGTTGAGGGAATTATTTGTTTAGCAGAGTGATGGTGTTCGGGAAAAAACTGTTCTTGTGTTTAGTTGTCTCGGTGTGCAGTGCTCTATAACAACATTTTGAGGGTAGGAATTGAAACAATTTATGTCCAGGATGTGAGGGGTCTGTAAATAGTTTCCCTGCCCTCTTTTTGACTCTGCAGTCTACAGGTCCTCAATCGAAGGCAGGTTGGTAACAATTATTTTTTCTGCAGTTCTGATCATCCTCTGAAGTCTGTGTCTGTCTTGTTGGGTTGCAGAACCGAACCAGAACCAGAACTGTATATCTATTACAGTCGTAACTCGAGGACTACCTGTCTAATAAAACAGCGTCCCCATCGTATATTTAACACACACACATGCTAAAAGGAAATTCCTCATCTCTCTCAGTCTCTTAAGAAATCTCTATTTTATTTATTTAGTAGAATGAATAAAATGCTTCTGAAAAGCAGATTGGGAGATGGTGTAAAGTTGCCCTTTTTACATCCTACAAGACACTTATAATTATTATGTGTAACAACGCATAATAATCCACAGTAGCGTTATATTATGTATAATTGAACCTATTGTGTATGGAAGACATGATGGATGTTAGGAACTAATGTGCAGCTGCAAATGAATGAATCTTGCGCCAGCAACGAAGCCCTTTGGTCCTCTAAAATCTATAAGGATAAAAAGAAATGAATAGAGTTTTCAGAAGCTGGGGCCGAAAAAAGGAGCTTGAGTTAGTAAGGTTTTCAGAGGTATGTAATTTATTACATATTTGGCATAATGTGGTATTTATAGGTCTGACTTTGTTCACTGATACTGTACTTGTTTCGGTGATAAATACTGATACATACAACATTAATTAATTTACTGGCTGCTTTTAACACTGAGTTAGATTTATGGCTCTTGAAATACAGGGCATTGCACTTGGTGGCCCACAGAATACATATTATTAACTGCCCAGAGTTGTTGGGAGTTGGGCAGCATACAGATTTAGTACTGCTAAATATCATGCTACTTTTTTTATTTCAAGAGTAAGAGGTACAGGATAAAATGTCATATGGTTCACAAAAGTTAATCTCTCTGAGAGAGCCACTTTGGTCTAATGCAGGGGTCTTCAACCTGCGGCTCCCTGTCACTCAAAATATGCTTCAAAGCACCCATCAGCAACAGTTTATTGAGCTTTTCGACCCATTTTTTTCCCCCCCAGAGTTGAAAATGTTTTTGTTGCATGCAGAAATAAAAATTCATTTTCTCTGTAGCAGGTCATTGATTTCACAAATGCAACACACTATAGTTTTTTTATACATAGGATAAAGGTAAAAAACAGTACAGTATATGCAGTGTTATTTTCATTTTGGACGTCAAAAGGGTTTTGTGGCTCCCGGTGTTTTCTTTTCTGTGGGAAATGGGTCTAAATGGTTCTTTGAGTGTTTAAGGTTGCCGACTCCTGGTCTAGTATTAAGGCCCCAGGCTAGAAACCAGATGAATTCTAGTCTAGTGCCTTGGGGCCAATTGCCAGGAGATGATGAGTTCTAGTCCCATTTTAGACATGGGTGACTTGGGGCCAATTGCCAGGAGACAGTGAGTTCTAGTACTGCCTTAGGTATGAAAGCCAACTGGGTGACTTGGGGCCGATTGCCAGGAGACAGTGAGTTCTAGTACTGCCTTAGGTATGAAAGCCAACTGGGTGACTTGGGGCCGATTGCCAGGAGACAGTGAGTTCTAGTACTGCCTTAGGTATGAAAGCCAACTGGGTGACTTGGGGCCGATTGCCAGGAGACAGTGAGTTCTAGTACTGCCTTAGGTATGAAAGCCAACTGGGTGACTTGGGGCCAATTGCCAGGAGACAGTGAGTTCTAGTACTGCCTAAAGCATAAGAAACGGCTGGATGACTTTGGACCAGTCATCTCTGGGCTTCCTGATTATGGGCATGCCAATTCCACCAACTTCTAACTTGGTACTGGGATTGCATGAAGGATCCTAACAGTTTATCTTCCACTTCAATTAGCTAACTCTGTCTGTCTGTCTATCTACCATCTCTCTCTCTCTCTCTCTCTCTCTCAGATAAATGGACAGGTGATAGTTAGACGATAGATAGATAGATAGATAGATGGATGGATAGATAGATAGATAGATAGATAGATAGATAGATAGATAGATAGATAGATAGGCGAGAAAGAGAGAGATGGTTGGATGGATAGATAGATGAGAGAGATAATAGATAGACAGGCAGGCAGGCAGGCAGACAAATGGACAGATGATAGGCAGAAGATAGATAGATAGATAGATAGATAGATAGATAGATAGATAGATAGATAGATAGATGATGGATGGATGAGTGAGTGGATGGAAGGACAGAAAGATGGACAGACAGATGAGACATGGAAAGATAGATTTGAAAAACGCGCAGAATTAACTCATCAAAAGCTTCTCCCGTGTCGTTATTATTTCTAGGTTGCTCCTGGAGCTTCTGGAAGTGCTCTTTGACAAATTCAACGCCGTGGCCACAGCTCACGCCATCGTCCTGGGACACCTCCAGCAGACGGTGTTCCCTCCTGCCAGCCAGTACGATGGCGAGATTAAGCTGTACGACATGGCAGATGTATGGGCGAAGATCCAAGACGTCTTGCAGGTAAGGAACTCCCACAAATATAAATATACACCCTTCCTTAGTGTGCTGGCTTTTTATTTTTCCAGCACAGGTCTTGGAAAGCTGAGCTGTCTCTCTCCCCTGTCCCCCTCTGTAAGTTGTTAGCAAAGGCAGAAGTTTGAGCAAGAAGGTTTGATTACATTTTTGAAACCCTTCACTGTTTCCAGGATGGCCTTGTGGTCCACTCCTATGAGGAGATAGTGGGAGAAAAAAAAAACATGAGTGGGTTTAGCCTTAACAAAAGACACTTGAGGGAGGATGTAGGAGCCCACTGTATCTACCTAAAGCAGTGATGGAGAAGCTATGGCACAGGTGCCATAAGTGGCACGCGGAACCATGCCTGCTGGCACGCTATTGATTGATTGATTGATTGTTAGAGTTGAAAGGGGCCATGCGGGTCATCAAGTCCAACCCCCTGCCTGAGCAGGAATCCTAAAGCACCCCAGCCAAGTGGCAGTCCAATCTCCTCTTGAAAGTGTCCAGAGTTGGGGAGTTCACCACCTCCGCAGGCAGGTTGTTCCACTGGTTGATCGGCTCTGACCATCAGGAAGTTCTTCCTTACTTCTAGGTTGAATCTCTCCTTGGTCAGCTCCCAGCCGTTGTTCCTCGTCCGGCCCTCTGGTGCTCTGGAGAATAGAGTGGCCCCCTCCTCTCTGTGGCAACCCCTCATATACCTATATACAGCTATCATGTCCTCTCTGGCCCTCCTTTTCTCTAGGCTATCCATGCCCAGTTCCCGCAGTCTCTCTTCGTAAGTCTTGGTTTCAAGTCCCCTAATCATTTTGGTTGCTCTTTTCTGCACCTTCTCCAGAGTTTCAATGTCTCTTTTGAAGTGTGGTGACCAGAACTGGATGCAGTACTCCAGATGTGGTCTGACCAGGGCGTAGTAGAGTGGTATTAATACTTCCCTGGTCTTGGAGTGTATCCAAGCTGTTGTCCTAGCTCAGCTCCAACATAAGAACATAAGAAGAGCCATGCTGAATCAGGCCAAAGCACATCGAGTCCAGCATTCTGTGTCACACAGTGGCACATAAAGAGAAGGCAAGAGCCTCCCTTTCCCTTGACCCCCAACAAATGGGACCCAAGGGAACCCTGCCTGCCTCAACCAACATAGAGGCGGCACATGGACATCCTTTTCAATAACCACCTATGATACACTTGGCATCCATGAATCTGTCTAATCCTGCCTTGAAGCGATCCAGGCTGACAGCTGTCACGACCTCTTCTGGAAGGGAATCCCATCAACCAAGGATCCTTTGGGTGGAGAAATATTTCCCTTGATTTGTCCTCACTTTCTTACCTGTCAGCTTTAGGGAGTGGCCCCTCGTCCTCGTATTGTGTGATAGAGAAAATAATTGTTCTCTATCCACCTTTTCTATCCCATGCAGGATTTTATACACTTCGATTGAGTCACCCCTTAAACACCGTCTTTCAAGGCTGAAGAGACCAAGGTGTTGCAACCTGGTTTCATAAGGGAGGGGCTCCATAACATATATTTGTGCCCCTCCCAGCTGAGTTTTGGCTCACCCAGAGACTCTGGGGAGGGCCTTTTCGGTTTCCAGAGAGCCTCCGAGGGGATGGAGGAGGGTGTTTTTACCCTTTGGAGACTGGGGAGGGCAAAAACAAGCCTACTGGGCCCACCAGAGATTGGGAAACAGGCCGTTTCCGGCCTCCAGAGGGCCACTGGGTGAAGGGGATGCTGTTTTTGCCTTCCCCTGGCATTGAATTATGGGTGTGGGCACTTGCGCAAGGGCGATGGCACGTGTGCGTGCTCTTTTGGCACCCGAGGAAAAAAAAGGTTCGCCATCAGTGACCTAGAGGGTGTAATTTTGAGCTGTCTCCTATTGTTCCAGAGAAGGTCCATTATAGGAATGGAAGTCCGACTCGATGTTTCATACTCTCCCCAGTTCCATGATTCTGTGTTACAGCTATTAAAGATAAGATTTGTTTTTAAAGCTGAAAGCAAGCAAAAAAAAAAATCTATTTGCAGGGAAGCTGAGAAACATTCCACCCTAAGTTAAATAAAAGAGCTCTCTTTTGTACAAACATTGTCTTTCCTTGCATGCCGAGCGAGACGCAGGACTCGGGAAGACGCTGATGTGTGATTGACACAAGTGACAGAAGTTCGGAGGCGGTGTAGACCTTCGTGGATTACGGACCTTGCTTTTCGCAAATATAGGAGGAGGGCTCTCTCTCAGAAGCGCTAATAATTTGCAGGGATTGTTATAATCTCCCTCCTACACTCGGGCAAGATCGCAAGAGGGGAAGCCGATTTGAACTGTAGAGCAGTGTAGAAGTCGACTTGGTTTCTGAACCGCAGATTTAACAAATTAACGCTTTCTTCTTTGGAAGGGGACTTGACAGTAATTAATTTCTTGCTTGCTCAAAGTTAGAGCACACGGTGAAAAGAACGTTTGAACTTTTTGCCGTCCTTTGCTCTGATAACCGTGATGGAAAATCGGCTTATTGTAATTGGGAAGGACGTCACCGACGTGTTATGGAGCCCACTACACTCTGCCTTTGAACCCCCAACCCAGTTCTAATAAAAATATCAAAATTAGAGATGAAAACTTTGCGACCGTTGACTCGTGGTGATGCTTTTCGGTTTATTTATTTATTTATTTATTATTTATTAATCAGATTTGTATGCCGCCCCTCTCCGCAGACTCGGGGCGGCTCACAGCAATAATAATACAATGTAAACAAATCTAATATTTAAGTTAATTTGAAACCCCAATTTAGAAACCAATCATACATACTAACATACCATGCATAAATTTTATAAGCCTAGGGGGAGGGAAAGTCTCAATTCCCCCATACCTGACGACAGAGGTGGGTTTTAAGGAGCTTACCAAAGGCAAGGAGGGTGGGGGCAACTCTGATATCTGGGGGGAGTTGGTTCCAAAGGGTCGGGGCCGCCACAGAGAAGGCTCTTCCCCCGGGTCCCGCCAAACAACATTGTTTAGTTGACGGGACCCGGAGAAGGCCAACTCTGTGGGACTTAACTGGTCGCTGGGATTCGTGCGGCAGAAGGCGGTCCCGGAGATAATCTGGTCCGGTGCCATGAAGGGCTTTAGAGGTCATAACCAACACTTTGAATTGTGACCGGAAACCGATCGGCAACCAGTGCAGACTGCGGAGTGTTGGAGTAACATGGGCATATTTGGGAAAGCCCATGATTGCTCTCGCAGCTGCATTCTGCACGATCTGAAGTTTCTGAACACTTTTCAAAAGTAGCCCCATGAAGAGAGCATTACAGTAGTCGAACCTCGAGGTGAGGAGGGCATGAGTGAATAAACCTGACGACTTTTTGAAAGCAGAGCTCCATAAAAAACCCCACCAGTTCTGACAGGTGGGGTTGACTTAGCGTGTGTCTGAATCTTTTCCAAACATTGACGTGTTGCTTCGCTTGTGAGCAGATGGGACTTGTGGGCAGAAAGCGGGTGAAGAAGCAACTGTCAAGAGTAGTGTAATCACGCCTACGTGGTTGTGTGCGCTACCTCGCAGAAGCGTTCTTTAGCTCGAGGTTCGTATGTTGCAAAAGGAAAGCTCCTCTCCTGTTAACCCTGCTTATTTTTGTAAGCGTTTATTTGATTTTTTTCCCCCCTTGGAGGAGGCCTCTTTTTTAAAAAAAAAAAAGATAGCTTCACAATATCTTTAAAAGATAGAAACGATGTTCGTTAAGAAACAAGCAGGCGGGAGAAAAAGAGTAGATGGGGAAAAATTGAACTATGGACGGTCAGACTTCATAATTTTTTTTGAGTCTTCCTTCTGTTGTGGTTAGCTCTGGCCCAGCTCCTGCCCCAAAGACTGTGGATATGGGGGAGATATCCACATGCTGCAGGCCTGTTTTGCCCCCCCCCCCGGTGGAATCTGATAATGAAGGCTCTTCTGACCAAGAAGACATGAGTGACAGGGAGGAGGAGAGTGTGGCAGACAGCTCAGAAGGAGATCAATTATCTAGCTCCTCCTTGGATTCAGAACAAGAGTTAATGATACAGCCACGCATGCGGAGAGTGATGCATAGGCAGCAACAACTGAGAGATTATTATCAAAGAAAATGAGGCCACCTGTGGTTGGGTGGGGCTGTGGTCATTAGTGAGGCTGCTATAAAGAGCAGCCTGTGGGTTTGGCCATTGTGGAGGATTATCTGATCCTTGTGTTTCGTGCCTGCTTTACTGACTTTGACCTTTTGTGTGCTGATTTTTCCCTGCTTTGAAACTAAACCAGAGCAAAGTGTGTTTCACTTTGGGAAAGAAGAAGGACTGTGAATTGCCTCACAGCTGCAAGCTAAGTATCTCAGAACTGATAAGGGACTTGTACCAATTACCAGTTTGTTTGGAGACGAGGGCTCTTTGCTATACCAAAAGAGGGCTTAGGTTAAGTGAATTTTCATTATAAAGATCACTGGAGCTGAATCCGTACAGCTGGAAGCAATGCTATATCCCTCTATAGTATCTAGCAACTTAGAACTAGGGTGAAATTACCTGGCAGCGAGAACAATTAACCAGTGGAACTCCTTGCCTCCTGAAGCTGTGGATGCTCCATCTCTGGACATTTTCAAAAAGAGACTGGACAGCCATTTGTCTGAAATGGTGCAGGCTCTCCTACTTGAGCAGGAGGTTGGAATAGAAGATCTCCAAGGTCCCGTCCAACCATGTAATTTTTTTTTAAATCGAGGACGAAAGAAAAGCAACAGGAGAAAACAAATCCTTCTGTGCACATTAGGGGTGTCATATGAATGATTGATAACAATAGCCACCCCTGGTTCTTTCCCATTTGGGAAAAGAAAGCGCCACGATTAACTTTTTTTTTTGGTCCATTGGTAGAATCCCTCATCAGGAAGGCGTCAAGAAACACCATCTACGCCTTGAATGCAGAAGTCATATTAATTTTAAGCTCCATTAGAGATGCAAGAGGGAAAAGAAAAATGTTCATCAAATGGGAAAGGACTAAATTAGTAAAGGATTTCTTTTTTTTTAATTTCAAGGTTCAGAAGAATAGTACAAATAATGGAGTTTGTCTTTTTTTTTGTTTGTTTGTTTTCTGCAGTGGGGAGAAAAAAAAGAGAGAGAAAAAGCCTCTATGGGAACTTGTTCATTTTTGTCCCCGTAAATTGAAGCTCATTTATATTATTGTCATGCCTGCAATTCTCAACTGAAATCACAGCCGAAGAAACATATATTTTCCCCTCCCTGAAAAGTTTACACTGTTGAAAGAAACAGGCAGGCAAGCTGGGCTTTTCTAAGCCATGGTGTGATATGTGTGTGTGTGTGTTTGACTCAACCAATATTATGTGTGAATGCGGTTTTACAGGCTTGTTCCATAAACCAGGATTCATTTTGTAGCTTTCTGCATTGTGGTTCTCCAGTGACCAAGTGGAAGAGAACAAGACATTGGTCAGGTAATGAGAAAAAGCATTTTAATAAAGGGGACTGCGTGTAGCTCAGGATTGACAGGAGGGGTCCTTGGAGCTCTCGGAGCTGGCTTGTTTTCTTGCAAACGTTCAATTACCCAAACTCGGTTACAGCATCAGTGCACTGATTTTTTTAGTTGGCTCATGAAACATCTGCAGGAAAACAAGCAAGACAAGAGATCACCAAGGACCCCAACAGTCGGTCACTTCCTTCTCCTCTCCGTAAACCCCACTACCTTCTAGCAGTGATGAAGTTATCTAGTTGGATATTGTTTTTGTTTTAACTGTTTTGTTTTTAATCAGTGGATTTGTATTATGTATTGTTGTTGTGAGCCGCTCTGAGTCTTCGGAGAGGGTCGACATACAAATCTAATATATTATTATTATTATTATTAATAATAATAATGATAATAATAATAATATGTCTGCAAGAAAACCAAGCTCAGAGAGCACCATAACAAATAGGATTTAGCATATAGATTTATCTACCGCTTCACAGTGCTTGATAGTCCTCTCTAAGCGGTTTACAGAGAGTCAACCTCTTGCCCCCAACAATCTAGGTCCTCATTTTAACTACCTTGGAAGGATGGAAGGCTGAGTCAACTTTGAGCCTGATGAGATTCGATCTGCTAAACTGCTGGCAGTACTGCACTCTAACCACTGTGCCACCGAGATCCCACAGTCCTCCTCGTCCCTCTCCTCGTCCTCCTCCTTCCTGCAAACTCCCTCTCCCTACTAGCACTGATGATATTCCCTAGTTGGGTCATGAAACATCTGCAAGGAAACCACGAAGCTCAGAGAGCACCATAAGTCCCACCCTCCTCCTCTCCCTCCTCTCCACACCCTTCTAGCACTGGTGATGTTGGGTCATGAAATTTTGGCAAGAAAGCAACCAAGCTCAGAGAGCACTAAGCACCTCTCAGTCGTTATCGTCCTCCTCCCCTTCCTGCTAAACCCCACTTCCTTCTAGCACTGGTGATGTTACCTAGTTGGGTAATTAAATATTTGATCCCACAGATATTTTTATTGATTGGCTTGACTTGTCCATCTTATGTTGGGTTATTGAGTTGTGAGGATAATGTGTAACCTTCTGAATTCTCCATGAAACGAAAAGAATAATACCAATAGTCCTCGGTTTCAAAACCATTTGTTTAGTGATCGTTCAAAGTTACAACAGCACTGAAAAGAAAGTGACTTGTGACTGTTTTTCATACTTAACAATTATTGCATCATCCCCATGGCCGCGTGATGAAGATTTGGATGCCTGACAACCGGTTCATACTTATGACAATTACGGTGACCTGGGATCATGTGATCCCCTTTCTGAGAAGCAAACTGTCAATCTTGAAGCATGCTTACAACCATTATCGCTTCTCAGTTTGCCAAAGGACTGTGGGGAAGGAAGGTCGAGATGGAATGTAGGCTCCAAACTTCAAGAAGGCGAGCCATGAGAGTCAAGGCCACTCCTATGGGTATTTGCCAAGAGCAGAGACTTTTTCTCATAACAATATAGCGATGCTCAATTGGACAATTGACACACACTAATAGGGATGAGGGAGAATTCTACACTGTTAACTATGTGGGTTTTGCCTTCAACAGAAGCAAAATTATGCACTCAATAAAAGTTGTACAATAAGACAGGGGGCAACGCTCACGTAATAGCTGTCTCGCTTAGCAACAGAAATTTGGGATTTCCTTTGGGGTGGTATCTCGAGGACTACCTGTAATTTCAAATTGGCTGAAAAATAAGCAACTTAGATAAATAATCAACTTAAAATAACTTAAAATAATTAACTTAAATAAAGCAACTTTAGAACTAAGGAGAAATTTCCTGACAGTTAGAACAATTAATCCGTGGAACAGCTTGCCTCCAGAAGTTGTGAATGCTCCAACACTGGAAGTTTTTAAGAAGATGTTGGATAACCATTTATCTGAAGTAGTGTAGGGTTTCCTGCCTAAGCAGGAGGTTGGAGAAGACCTCAAGGTCCCATTCTATTCTATTCTGTTCGATTCTATTTTATTCTATTCTATTTGCAAAAAAATTACCAGAACATACTATTTATATTTCCTTAATATCTATTCTGACTTACCTGAAACCAGTTCAGTCCGTATTCTGGTTTATGCAGGCTACTGGGCAAGGCAGGCAGGGATTATTAGGGCCATAAAGTCTGTTATTAGAGGGTCCGAGCTGCCTCAGGCTTCAGCTATTGGAGATTATATTAAGAAACCACAAGACTTTCAGAAATGGAACCAGATGGTTTACTGACAATTTCCACATCTGGGCAGGAGGCCAGGTGAGCGTGATGGCCTTTAAATTCTGACCACACAGGCAACCTGAGCAATTCTCTCTCTCTGACATGCGCACCCCCACCCCCAATAAGGAAATTTTTGCATTTTTCCTACCTCCCCCCAGGCCATTTCTCAATTGCGGCCATTATATCTTTGCCTTGTCTGTAATCCAGGTGGCTGATGGTCTCTCCCACCTACTGGGATTAAAATTAACCTGTGTGAACCTGCATATCATTTCTGCCAAATGTGGGCTTCATCCTTTCGGTTATGCTTGGCTTCTCTTTATATGCCCGTTTAGGCTTGGGAGGGAAGAAAGAGTGGGAATGCGGAATATTTCAATGGATTCAGTTTAAGCCATCTGCCCTAAAAGGCAGCGGTAGGTATTTTTCTCTAGATATTTTCTGTTTCTGCAAACAGGGTTGTTATTGTGAGGCAAAGAGGAAGTGGAACGTGTGTTGGATATGTACGCAGCCTTGATTTATTTATTTATAAAATAATGGAGGCAGGAGATGGAGGGATGGATAGATGGATAGATAAATCAGTAGATTGGTAGAGGTAGATGATAGGTAGGTAGGTAGTGGGTAGATGACAGATACATGTTAGATAAATAGATGGTAGGTGTGTAGATAGGTAGATAGATGATTGATGGTAGAAAATAGATGACGATGGATGGGTGGATGGATGGATAGATTAACAAGCAAGAAGAGGGAGATTGTGATCCCCTTGCATAGAGTGCTGGTGAGATCACATTTGGAATACTGTGTTCAGTTCTGGAGATCTCACCTACAAAAAGAGATTGACAAAATTTAACTGGTCCAAAGATGGGCTACAAGAATGGTGGAAGGTCTTAAGCATAAAACTTCTCAGGAAAGACTTAATGAACTTAATCTTTATAGTCTGGAGGACAGAAGGGAAAAGGGGGACATGATCGAAACATTTAAATATGTTAAAGGGTTAAATAAGGTTCAGGAGGGAAATGTTTTTAATAGGAAAGTGAACACAAGAACAAGGAGACACAATCTGAAGTTAGTTGGGGGAAAGATCAAAAGCAACATGAGAAAATATTATTTTACTGAAAGAGTAGTAGATCCTTGGAACAAACTTCCAGCAGACGTGGTTGGTAAATCCACAGTCACTGAATTTAAAAATGCCTGAGATAAACATATATCCATCCTAAGATAAAATACATGAAATAGTATAAGGGCAGACCAGATGGACCATGAGGTCTTTTTCTGCCGTCAGTCTTCTATGTTTCTATGGTAGATCAGTAGAGGTAGATAGTAGGTAAGAAGGTAGATGATAGGTAGGTGCATAGGTAGGTAGATGATAGAAGATAGATAAGTGATGGAGAGAGAGAGAGAGAGAGAGATGATGGACAGAGGGATACATACATACAGTACATACATATACACATGCCCAGGGTTGCTGTGATTTTCAAATCAAGCCCTATCTTCAAATGAAGCATTATTAACATTTATGTGTTTTCCTCATCTTGTTAGGGAATACATTGGTTTCACACATAGATGTTCTGCAAGGGATGTTGTACACATTTGGCTGAGTTAAATGATAATATACAGACATTTCATGAACCTGGGTTCCCTTTGAAATGATGGCTGGTTCACCCTCTTGAGTGAACAAAATATATTTTAACGCAGCATACAGGATTGGGAAAGTAGTGCAATACAGTGGTACCTCTGTTTATGAACTTAATTTGTTCCATGACTATGTTCTTAAGTAGAAAGGTTTGTAAGAAGAAGCAATTTTTCCCATAGGAATCAATGTAAAAGTAAATAATGCGTGCGATTGGGGAGGGTGGATACCGTTTCCTCCCAGGAGATTCCTAGAGAGGCCCCACTGAGGCTTCTCCCCGCCTTTTCCGGCCCTGTTTTTCCCCAGAAGATTCCTAGAGAGACCCCATGGAGGCTTCTCCCTGCTTTTTCCGGCCCTGTTTCCTCCCCGGAGATTCCTAGAGAGGCCCCACAGAGGCTTCTTCCCGCCTTTTCCGGCCCTGTTTTCTCCCCGGAGATTCCTAGAGAGACCCCATGGAGGCTTCTCCCTGCTTTTTCCGGCCCTGTTTCCTCCCCGGAGATTCCTAGAGAGGCCTCACAGAGGCTTCTCCCTGCCTTTTGCGGTTATAGTTTCGGAGGCTTGGGTTTGTAAGTGGAACATGGTTCTTGAGAAGAGGTAAAAAAATCTTGAACACACGGTTCGTATCTAGAAAAGTTCGTAAGTAGAGGTGTTCGCACGTAGAGGTACCACTGTATTTGCCTGAAGGGTAGACATTTAAAAATCTCAGTTTTGCTTCAAATCCACTAAAGTGAGCAAACGAACGGGCCAGATCAGGGTGACTTTCCTTGTCAATAGCACAACATTGGAAGCCTGTGACGAAAAGGGACACGAAAGGAAGATTTAGCAACACTAAACACTAATACTGTATAATCAACTGCACGGAATAACAGTGAATGCCCGAGGAAATTACACTAACAATGTGAATCAGGAAATCATTGTAATAAGGGAATAGGGACAAAAAAAAATGAAGCAGCTGATTAAAGCTTTGAGAAATAACAAAATTATGTATTATTGTTAGTGTTCCGCTTCCTATCAATACCTCATCTAATCCATTCAAATGAAAAGCTGCTTACGTAACAAAATAACGGAGTTGGGAAGGAATTTGGAGGTCTTCTAGTCTAACCCCAGCTCAAGCAAGAGACCCAATAGCAGTGCTTCTCAACCTGGGGATTGTGACCCTTTGGGTGTGTGTGTCAAACAACCATTTCACAGGGGTCGCCTAAGTGTGTTAGGAACTAAAGCTTCTATTCTGACACCTTGGAACATATTTTTACAATCTGACCAATCAGGCGTTTACAGTAGGTGTGTCCCTCTGACCTTCCTGCCAATCAGCTTAAAGCTCTGTTGGGAGAATTGGCGCTAGACTTATGGTTGGGGGTCACCCAAACAGGAGGAACTGTATTAAGGGGTCGCGGCATTAGAAAGGATATGAACTACTGCTCTGTAGCATACTATATAGTGGCTAAACAAATGGGGATAAATTGAGAAATATGCTTAGAACTAAGGAGAAATTACCTGACAGTGAGGGCAATTAACCAGTGGAACTCCTTGCCTCCAGAAGTTGTAAATGCTTCAACACTGGAAGTTTTCAAGAAGAAACTGGACAACCATTTGTCTGAAATAGTATAGGGCCGTGATAGTGACCCTGTGGCACGTGGACCACAACTCTCTCCAGGAACTCAAGCTGTCACCCAACTCAGCTGTTTTCTATTCTATTCTATTCTATTTGTCCTCTATATTCTCTTCTCTGTTTTCTATTCTATTCTATTCTGTATCCTATTCTCTATTAGAAACATAGAAACATAGAAGACTGACGGCAGAAAAAGACCTCATGGTCTATCTAGTCTGCCCTTATACTATTTCCTGTATTTTATCTTAGGATGGATATATGTTTATCCCAGGCATGTTTAAACTCAGTTACTGTGGATTTACCAACCACGTCTGCTGGAAGTTTGTTCCAAGGATCTACTACTCTTTCAGTGAAATAATATTTTCTCACGTTGCTTTTGATCTTTCCCCCAACTAACTTCAGATTGTGTCCCCTTGTTCTTGTGTTCACTTTCCTATTAAAAACACTTCCCTCCTGAACCTTATTTAAGGACGGAAGTGTTTTTAATAGGAAAGTAAACACAAGAACAAGGGGTCACAATCTGAAGTTGGGGGAAAGATCAAAAGCAACGTGAGGAAATATTATTTCACTGAAAGAGTAGTAGATGCTTGGAACAAACTTCCAGCAGACGTGGTTGGTCAATCTACAGTAACTGAATTTAAACATGCCTGGGATAAACATATATTCTATTCTATTCTATTCTATTCTATTCTGTATCCTATTCTCTATTCTATTCTATTCTCATTCCCATTCTAAAATTGAGTGAATTTATTTCTGGATAATAAGTAAGTAAATCTGTCTATAAGTAAGTTAACAAACGATGAGGAACTACAGTGCACTTTAGAGTGACTGGAGAATTGTGGATGCCACCAATACCTATAAATTGTTTATGTAGCTTATTTGCTGAAGGTGTTCTCGGTGTCAAAACTATCTTCTAAAGGAGGCTTTCCCCTCTAGGGATGCTGGAGGGTGATGCAGGTTAAAAGAAAGTCAAGGTAGAAAGATCCATGCTCATTTTGTTAGCAAAATCATTGTTTGTAGCTAGAACAATGCTGTGTTAAACTACCTGTCCTGATTCTACTGATTTCCTTATTTCTTTATATTAGATTTTGTATCCCACCTGTATTACTTTGTAGGAAATTCAATACATTTTCCTTCTCTTTCTCTTCACATCAACACACCTGTGAAGTGGGCAGGGATGAGAGATTGTGACTGGCCCAAAGTCACCAAACCAAGTTTCAAGGCTAGGGTGAACTAGAACTCACTATCTCATGCTTTCTAACCTGGTCCCTGTTCTGTCGGGCTCTCTGATTAGGAGCCTCCCGAAAATTCAAGGATACAAATTTCAGACACACACACACGTTTGAAAATTCAAAACAATGTTCTTTATCACAAAAGTCAAAATAAACTAAGCACTCTTTTTGTATTGCAAAGAGCGCTCATCCCTAAACAACCGGGTAGTCTGTACAATTTCCCTTAAGCAGTCATTAAGTACTTAGACAGCAGCTGTGGAGAAACTTCACACCCCTTCTTTTTCCAACGAAGGGAGACACACACACACACTGCTCTGCTTTGGTTTCAAAGGCGTGAAAAGCAACAAAGTCCAGCACACAAGATTCGTGACGAAACTGCAACAGATATTCTTCCACAATGGCCAAACCCACATGCTGCTATTTATAGCACCCCACCCAAACACAGGTGGCGTCCCTTATTTCCTGTAATATGTCCTTGCTTGGTCTCTTCTACGCATAATTCTGCGCTTGCGTGGGTCCAAAACGTTATCATCTGAAGCTATAGAAGATAAGGAAGATTGACTGCCTTGGCTGTGTGCCAAGCCCTTCTCTGCCGAGTCACTCCCACCTTCTTCTTTGTCCGAGGAAACTAAACTCTGATCTGATTCTGTCGGCAATAACACAGGCCTGTGACATGTTGAAGTTTCCCCTGCACCCACCTCCCCATTCCCTGGGGCAGGCGCTGGGCCAGAGCCAACCACAACAGTCCCTCAACCACCTTCTCTACTAAAGCAAGCTGGCTCTCATACTTAACGGGAATGTCCATCATTTGCATTGCCTCCCTGGATTTTCCCAGCGTGTTTATTTATTTTTGTATTTAATAAATAGATGGGGAAGAAACGGAGGGAGTGACAGATTTTATTTTCCTGGGCTCCAAGATCACCGCAGCCAAGAAATTAAAAGGCGCTTGCTCCTGGGGAGGAAAGCCATGGCAAAGCTAGGCAGCATACTAAAAAGCAGAGACATCACCCTGCCAACAAAAGTGCGCATAGTCAAGGCTACGGTTTTCCCAGTTGCAGTGTGTGGCTGCGAAAGTTAGAACGTAAGGAAGGCTGAGTGCCAAAGAATGGAGGCCTTTGAACTCTGGCGTTGGAGAAGACTCCTGCGAGTCCCTTGGACTGCGAGGTGACCTGACCGGTCAGTCCTAGAGGAGATCAACTCTGACTGCTCTTTAGAAGGCCAGATCCTGAAGATGAAACTGAAATACTTAATGAGCCCCCTAATGAGAAGGACGGACTCCCTGGAAAATAGCCTAACGCTGGGAAGGATGGAGGGCAAAAGAAGAAGGGGACGACAGAGAAGGAGCTGGCTGGATTGGAGTCACTGAAGCAGTTGGCATGATCTTAAATGGACTCCTCCGTGGGATGATAGAGGACAGAAAGGCCTGGAGGAACATTGTCCACGGGGTCGCGATGGGTCGGACACCAACTAACTTTGCAACTAACAACAACAAACTATTGAATCTATGTTGAATTGATCGGGGAAAAGAAGGAGGGAAACGGACGGTCAAATGATTGCATTGTCATGCATATTATTTGTTTGTTTGTTTGTTAATTTGTTTATTTTTTTGTTTGTTTTGTGACATTTATATGCTGCCTAACTCCAGTTGGGAGATTATTCCTGTCTGCGTGATTGTTCTCTTTCCTGAAGTTACACAGAGGCTTCTCAAAGCATTTGTATAATCCAAATCCCACAAATCTCCCTGGCAGATTGGTAAATAGAGTCTGAAAGGAGTTGGGTGGCCCATAAATCTAATGGATGGATGGATGGATGGATGGATGGATGGATGGATGGATGGATGGATGGATGGATGGATGGATGGATGGATGGAAGGAAGGAAGGAAGGATGGATGGATAAGAAGAAGACATAAGGACATAAGAACATAAGAAGAGCCTTGCTGAATCAAGCCAAAGCCCATCAAGTCCAACATTCTGTGTCCCACAGTGACCCACCAATTGTCCTTGGAGATCTTGAGCATAAAGAGAAGGCAAGACCCTCCCTTTCCCTTGACCCACAACAAATGGGACCCAAGGGAATCCTGCCTGTCTCAACCAACATAGAGGCAGCACTTGGACATCTGTTTCAATAACCACCTATGATACACTTGGCATTCATGAATCTGTCTAATCCTGCCTTGAATCTCTCCAGGCTGACAGCTGTCACGACCTCTTCTGGAAGGGAATCCCATCAACCAAGGACCCTCTGGGGGAAGAAATATCTCCCTTTATTTGTCCTCACTTTCTTACCTGCGAGCTTTAGGGAAGGGCCCCCTTGTCCTAGTATTGTGTGAGAGAGAAAAGAATTTTTCTCTATCCACCTTTTCTATCCCATGCAGGATTTTATACCCTTCGGTCAATAACTGGGATACCCTGAATGGATGATCTCCCTTGATTGCCACGATCTAGTACCGCAGATCTTTTGCCGTGGAATCGGAAAGTCGCAAGTTGGATGTCCCACTTTAGAAAAAAATGTGTTTCCTGCCCCTCTTAGCTGCCAAAGCGACGAATGAAGGTCGCTTGGAATGATGAGCTACTTGCGAGAATGCAACCTTTTGTTGGTTGTGATACCTTTCTGCCCAGGGCAGGGTGCGGTGGGAAGGAATTGGCAGTCACAAGCAGGGGACGCATCCAGATAACAGGCCTTTGCAGTTGAGAGCGATGGATCGTGAGTGTTGGAGAAGGATTCGGGATGGAGAGTGGAGAGAATGGCCTTGACCGAGAGAAGGAAGGACCGTTGCCAAGGGAACGTGGAGCTCAACATGGGAAACACCCAGATGGGAAGGGAGGACTGTGGAGATGTTTTAGGAAGGGAAACCCCTGCCCCAATTCACATTAATACAGTACTGTACAAGGAAGCGAGAGCACTCATTCAGATATGCCCAATTCTGATATTGTTCTTTCTTTCTTTCTTTCTTTCTTTCTTTCTTTCTTTCTTTCTTTCTTTCTTTCTTTCTTTCTTTCTTTCTTTCTTTCTTTCTTCCTTCCTTCCTTCCTTCCTTCCTTCCTTCTTTCCTTCCCCCCTCCCTCCCTCCTTCCTTCTCTTTTTCTTCTTACCTTCCTTCTTCAGCTATGCAATTTAGACCCTTCCCTCCTTCTCTCTTCCCTTCCTCCTTCCTTTCTTTCTCTCTCCCTTTCCTTCCCTCCTTCCTTCCTTCCCTCCCTCCCTCCTTCCTTCCTTCTCTTTTTTTCTTTTTACCTTCCTTCCGTCATCTCTGCAATTTAGACTTTTTATTCTTTCCTCCCTCCTTCCTTTCTTTCTCTCTCTCTCTCTCCCCCCTTCTCTTCCTCCCTCTGCTCCCTCCCTCCCTCCTTCCTTCTCTTTTTTTCTTTTTACCTTCCTTCCTTCCATCTATGCAATTTAGACTCTTTATTCCTCCCTCCCTCCTTCCTTCTTTCTCTCACTCTCTCCCCTCTTCCTCCCTCTGCCCCTCCTCCCTCCCTTTCTTTTTCTCTCTCTCTCTGCCCTTACCTTCCTCCCTCTGCTCCTCTTCCCTCCCTCTCTCCCTTTCCCTCTCCCCTCCCGCCTTCCCTTTCTCTCTCTGCCTTTTCCTCCCTCCCTCCCTCCCTCACCAATGGCTGAACATTGAGGACCACCTGTAACGGGGACGGACCTGGTTAGTTTTTGAATGGCAGTCTGTTTACAATCTCAGTTGTAAAGAAATAGCCAACCGAGGCAAGGAGAGAGGTGTAGAGGAAGCCAGTCCAGAGCCATGACCTTCACAACAGGAGAGAAGAACTCATCGACTGCTGGCTTGGCTCCATGCCCGCTTTCTGCAAAGCCTCCCATTGCCCTTTGCAGAGGCTCTTCTCCACGGCCTCCCAGGGCTCATGCGCGGCTTCTCTCCGCTGGGATTCTCTCGTCCTTTGGCCTTGCAAAGGGAGCTGCATTTCCCCCTGGTGTCATCTTTGCTGCAACCAGGCCTCTCTAAACCCAGCTGATTCCCCCCCCCCCCCCCCAAATTTCATTTAGTGATAGTGTGACGTTAAAGGGACTGGGGACCATTTTTCATGCTCGCGACTGTTGCAGGATCTCCAATGGTCATGTGATCAGAATTTTTACGCTTGACAGTGGGCTCATGTTTATGAAGTTTGCATTGTCCAGGGGTCACGGGATTCCCCTTTGGCGAGACTCCTGACCAGCAAAGTCATTGGGGAAGCCCAATTCATTTAATGCAGCGATTCACTTAACAGTGGGAAGGAAGGTTGCAAAGGGTGCAAATCCCACTGAACTGCCTCGCTTAGCAACAGACGTTGTGGTTGTAAGTCTACTGTGTTCCTTCCTTCCTTCCTTCCTTCCTTCCTTCTTCCCTCCCTCCCTTCCTTTCTTCTCTTTTATCTTTCTTCTTACCTTTCTTTTGCCTTCATTTCACAATTTAAAATTCCCCTTCCTTCCTTTCTCCCTTTCTCCCTCCCTCCCTCCCTCCTTCCTTTCTCCCTCCCTCCTTCCCTCCCTTTTTTCTGTCTTCTTACTTTTCTTCCTTCCTTCATCTATACAGTTTAAAATTCTCCTCCCTCCCTCCTACCCTCCCTCCATCCTTCTCTTTTATCTTTCTTCTTACCTTTTTTATTATATAATAATTATTATTATTACCTTTCTTCCACCTTCATCTATGCAATTTAAAATTTTCCTTTCTTCTTCCCTCCCTCCCTCCCTCCTTCCTTCTCTTTTATCTTCTTACCTTCCTTCCTCCTTCATCTATGCAATTTAAAATTCTCCCTCCTTCCCTCCTTCCTTCCTTCCTTCCTTCCTTCTTTTTCCTTCCTTCCTTCCTTCCTTCCTTCCTTCCTTCCTTCCTTCCTTCCTTCCTTCCTTCCCACCAACATGAAGCATGTGTGGAGAACATCTGCAGAAAATGGGTGTGATTAGTAAGATCTGAGAAAGTCGGTTAAGCGGCAGCCATTCCCGGCCGTGTTTTGTCGCTTGGGGAAATTCTTGCAAGAAGAGGGAAAAACACACAATCCAGCTTTTGCTTTGCTCCTGGCACAAATCAGGATGTTTAAATTTGAAGCAGATGGGCAAAATCTCCTGCTTTGCGGCCTTCAGTCGTCAACAGCAGCCATAGAGAGAAAACGGATTGAATTTTTTCCCCTCCTCTTTCTCTTCTCCTGATGGTGTACTGTAATTACCCATCTTCCTCAAGACAGAGAGATGTAAATTCACAGGTAGGCTCTGAAGTGATTAAAAAAAAATCTTGTCCTCCAGTGGTGTCTTTGCCATCTCCCCCAAATCACACCGTGATCGATTTACTCCCAGAGACACTCTATACCAGCCACATTCATAATAACCCTTGAATTTTTATTTCTCATCCAAAAATAAAAATTGCTCTGGCACATGTGAATGTTGAAAGGAGTCAAACGTATTTGCTATTGCATAAAACAAAGTTTTAGGGATGAATTTCATCAGGTTCTGACAAATTCTGGAGAATCGGTAGCAGAAATTTTGAGTAATTTGGAGAAATACCACCTCTTGCTGGCCCCAGAGTAGGGAGGGAATGGGGATTTTGCAGTATCCTTCCCCTGCACTGCAGATGGAATGGAGATTTTGCTGTATCCTTCCCCTGGAGTGGGGAGGGAATGGGGATTTTGCAGTATCCTTCCCCTGGACTGCAGATGGAATGGAGATTTTGCTGTATCCTTCCCCTGGAGTGGGGAGGGAATGGAGACTTTGCAGTATCCTTCCCCTGGAGTGGGGAGGGAATGTAGATTTTGCAGTATCCTTCCCCTGGAGTGTGAAGGGAATAGAGATTTTGCAGTATCCTTCCCCTGGACTGCAGACGGAATGGAGATTTTGTAATATCTTTCCCCTGGAGTGGGGAGGGAATGAGGATTTTGCAGTATCCTTCCCCTGGAGTAGGGAGGGAATGGAGATTTTGCAGTATCCTTCCCCTGGACTGCAGACGGAATGGAGATTTTGTAATATCTTTCCCCTGGAGTAGGGAGGGAATGGAGATTTTGCAGTATCGTTCCCCTGGACTGCAGACGGAATGGAGATTTTGTAATATCTTTCCCCTGGAGTGGGGAGGGAATGAGGATTTTGCAGTATCCTTCCCCTGGACTGCAGACGGAATGGAGATTTTGTAATATCTTTCCCCTGGAGTCGGGAGGGAATGAGGATTTTGCAGTATCCTTCCCCTGGAGTAAGGATTGAAATTGTCTTCCCCCACCTTTCCCTCTCCCCTCATCTCTTTCAAGTGATACCTCTGGGTTAGACCATTCATTTATATTCATTTATATTCTTTTTCTAACCATCTATAGAACTTTCCCCAAGTCTTGTAATATAATGAATCCTCTGTATCTTTTAATCTTAATGTTAATCTGTTCATTTCGGCACAATCCAGCATTTTCTTTATTCATCTGCTCCTCTCCAGGAATCATACCTGCTTTCCAATTTTGCGCAAATACGATCCTAGCTGCTGTTTCTATATGTATTATCAAGCATATATCTCCTCTGTTGCATTTTCCTGGTTAAAAGAAATAAAAGCAATTAAAATAAAAAGATTTCTTGTTTTAAGTCCAAAGGGAGTCTTCGGAGAGGGGCAGCATACAAATCTAATAAATAAATAAATAAATAAATACATACATACATACATACATACATACATACATACATACACACACACACAAACAAACAAACAAATAAAGCAGGATTCACTTAACGATTGGACGACTCAACTTAAGAACTGCAGGGATTCACGTAAACCACTGTGGCAAGAAAAATGTGGGAAACACTCGCTTGACAAATGTCTCACAACAACACGAATTGTGAGCTCAATTGTGGTCGTACGTCGAGAACGGCCTATAAAATGTTCATGCTGTGGGATTTTTAACTCGGTTTGAATTAATTTGGGTTGGAGCCGCCCCCGTTTTTAGCAGGAGTTATACTAAAAACGCACTTCAGGTGCCTTTATTTCGCTTTATAAATTCATTTGGTTCGCCTTACAACAGAAGTGATGCTCAATTTGCTTTGAATAGCAGCATTTAATCTGCTTTTTAAATTCCTTCTGAGAGCAGAGAGCGCGAGAGAGAGAGAAACAGGGAAGTGTTTGATTCCGTGATTATCTTCAACCAGCTGGCTTTGCTTCTAGGAATGTTGTTTAGTGGAGGTTTGTGTCTCTGTGTGTGCAATGTTCATGTTGTTTCTGGTTTGGTCCATGATGATAGAATGCCCAGGGGTCATGCAAACTATAGGATGATTATGGGAGTGAGAAGTTAATTTGCTCTTTCTGTTATTGATTGTAAATAAATCATAGCTTCACCCAAAGGGAACCGACATATTATGGCCTTTTGATAAGTCATCTGTAACTTACAGGAAGTGCATTAAAAATATCCCTCCTTTATTATTTTTATAAATAACTCCAGGCTGCAGGTATACTTAATGTTTTCCTTTCCTCCTCTTTTTCTCACAACACCAACCCTGTGAGGTGGGTTGGCCAATGTCAACCAGCCAGTTTTCATTCAAGGCAGGACTAGAAACCACCAGTGATTGGCACAAAGTCACCCAACCAGCTTTTATGACTAAGGCGGGACTAGACCTCACCATCTCCTGGTGATTGGACCAATCTCACCCAACTGGCTTTCATGTCCAAGGCGGGACTAGAACTCACAGACTCCTGGTGATTGGACGAATCTCACCCAACTGGCTTTCATGCCTAAAGCAGGACTAGAACTCACAGACTGCTGGTGATTGGACTAATCTCACCCAACTAGCTTTCATGCTTAAGGAGGGACATGAACTCACAGACTCCTGGTGACTGGACCAATCTCACCTGAAGGCAAACAGCCCTCCCCCAGTGGGCCGACCTCTAGGAAGGCACAGGATGCCATAATAGCCACATCAAAATGAAGCAACGGAGAAAATTTTCTCACTGAGACGACCTCTATTGTATTGAGATCGCTCCTTTTATTGTATTTTACTTTTCCTGACGTGGTATAGAATAACCAATTCGCGAACGCCACATACATTAAGCCACCCCCCAACTACCATTCACTCATGCACTGTATAAGGCAACCTCCTCTTGACTTCCCTATAGATAATTAATGGAAGCTCCATTCATTGCCTTTTCCTGGATTGTGTGTTTACTGGTGATTAGCAAAGGAATGAGAGTAAGGCATATATTTCCTTATATGGAAGTTAGCTATAGGTTTTCTTCATGCTGTATATCAAGTTAATTATTTTCCACGTGGTCATGGATTCTGCAGCTTGCTTACTCAGCCTGGACTTTGCTGCCTTTCCATAGAGGAAGAATAAGGTTTATACAGCACCCATTAGGTTAAAACATCACCCTTCAGCAATATTCTATCCCAAAGTTCAGTGCCTAAAAACCTATGATTACAACACTCACCCAGTCAGCATTAGTATTTGGGGATTACCAATACCATTTAGACTTCTATCCTGCTCCATAGTGCTTGATGGCTCTCACTAAGCGGTTTACAGAGAGTCAGCATATTGCCCCAAACAATCTGGGTCCTCATTTTACCAACCTCAGAAGGGTAGAAGACTGAGTCAACCTTGAGCCAGGCAGGATCGAACTGCTGGCGGTGGGCAGTGATTTAATCGGCAATTCTGCATTCTAATCTCTGTGGCTTTTTTTATGCCCATGGCGGGACTAGAACTCACTATCTCCTGGCGATTGGCTCAAAACCACCCAAGTGGCTTTCGTGCCTAAGGCAAGACTAGAACTCATGGTTACCTGGATTCTAGCCTGACGCAGTCATCACTACACCAAATGGGCTCTTTGCAGCTTTAGTGTGATGTCTTTCTGATGTTTCAGGACGATGTGCAAGTGGCTGCACAACGTGTATATAGTGGCACCTCTACTTACAAACTTAATTCGTTCCGTGACCAGGTTCTTAAGTAGAAAAGTTTGTAAGGAGAAGCAATTTTTCCCATACGGATCAATGTAAAAGCAAATAAAGCATGCGATTGGGGAAACCACAGGGAAGGTGGAGGCCCTGTTTCCTCCCAGGAGATTCCTAGAGAGGCCCCACGGAGGCTTCTCCCTCCCTCCCTGCCTTTTCCGGCCCTGTTTCCTCCCATGAGATTCCTAGAGAGGCCCCACGGAGGCTTCTCCTCACCTTCTCCTCACCTGTTTCCTCCCAGGAGATTCCTAGAGAGGCCCCACGGAGACTTCTCCCCGCCTTTTCCGGCCCTGTTTCCTCCCAGGAGATTCCTAGAGAGGCCCCACGGAGATTTCTCCCCGCCTTTTCCGGCCCTGTTTCCTCCCAGGAGATTCCTAGAGAGGCCCCACGCAGGCTTCTCCCTGCCATTTCCCGCCCTGTTTCCTCCCAGGAGATTCCTAGAGAGGCCCCACGCAGGCTTCTCCCTGCCATTTCCAGCCCTGTTTCCTCCCAGGAGATTCCTAGAGAGGCCCCACGCAGGCTTCTCCCTGCCATTTCCAGCCCTGTTTCCTCCCAGAAGATTCCTAGAGAGGCCCCACGCAGGCTTCTCCCTGCCATTTCCAGCCCTGTTTCCTCCCAGGAGATTCCTAGAGAGGCCCCACGCAGGCTTCTCCCTGCCATTTCCAGCCCTGTTTCCTCCCAGGAGATTCCTAGAGAGGCCCCACGCAGGTTTCTCCCTGCCATTTCCAGCCCTGTTTCCTCCCAGGAGATTCCTAGAGAGGCCCCACGCAGGCTTCTCCCTGCCATTTCCAGCCCTGTTTCCTCCCAGGAGATTCCTAGAGAGGCCCCACACAGGCTTCTCCCTGCCTTTTCCGGTTACAGTTTTGGAGGCTGGGGTTTGTAAGTGGAAAATGGTTCTTGAGAAGAGGCAAAAAAACCTTGAAACCCCCGGTTCTTCTCTAGAAAGGTTCGTAAGTAGAGGCCTTCTTAGATAGAGGTTCCACTGTATTTCTGTTCGGTGCCACTGCTGAATCCAGAATCTCGTTCCTCATCAAGGAATACCCACTTAGTGACTGTTTCTCCCTCTCCCCTCCTTCTAATTATGTAGAGAGGAAGCCTCTGATTATGTTGCTCTTTATGTTGATTACCGGCATTATAAGGTGTTTTTTTTGTATATATATATATTTCCATATAGCAATATGAAGTACTTAACCACCTGCCAACTGTCATCTCTTGGCACAGTGTGGCAGATTAACTTTACAAGGGAAATGTTTAGCGAAGGAACCTGGGGATTAATATGTGTGTGTGTGTGTGTCTACACACATGCACACACACATACACGAAGGCAGTGCAAAGCCCACGACCCTTCCAATGTGACTGATTGTTTTCATTGTGTCTTCAGTGGGGCTGTGCGCAATTACGCTCCCCAGGTTTGTTCAAGAGGGTAATTTTTATACAAAGTGTGGATTCAAATGTGATTGAGTGTGTGGGAAGCGTAAGCCCTCCCAATCAAGGCAAACCGAGAGGTGGTTGTTTTTAAAATCTGAAGAGCAAGAGGGTTACTACTACGAGCTTGTTGTTAAAATATTCCTCATCCCGGCAGCCTGGGAAAATAATGATTAAAACTGGCTTGGTTCACCCAACTTTTTCATTTTGTTGTTGTGGTTTGGGTGTAAGAGAGGCTTGAGTTATCACTGCGGCTAACCCTCAACTTATGACCCGCCGCTAAGCGAGACAGTTGTTAAGAGAGGTTTGCCCCCATGTTACGACCTTTCTGGCCAGAGTTGTTAAGCAAATCACTGCTGTCGGTCAGTTAGTAACCTGGCTTCTGTTCTGTCGGGCTGTCTGGTAGAATCCTCCCCAAAATTCACAGGTACAAATTTCAGACACACACACGTTTGAAAATTCAAAACAATGTTCTTTATAATGAAAAGTCACTTAACCGAAGCCCTCTTTTGGTATAGCAAAGAGCCCTCGTCTCCAAACAAACTGGTAATTTGTACAAGTCCCTTATCAGTTCTGGGTGAAAACATTGGTGGCCAAGCATCTGAATTTTGATCACATGACCATGGAGATACGGCAAGGTCATAAATGTGGGGAAATGGTCATGTGTTTTGACAGTTCCATTGGAATGTGGAATGGTCACTAAATGAAATGTCATAAATCGAGGACTAGCAGCAATGGCTTCTACTGGCTTTTTCTGGGCTGAACAGGAAAATTCCCATTTGGTTTATATTAGTTATAGACTTGGCAGAACAGATAGTCTATGAAACATTCCACTTGGTGACTGTTCAAAGTTAGAACGGCACTTGTGACTTATGACAGTTTTTCAAAGTTACGACCTTTGCAGTGTCTGTATGATTTATGACCATTAGTGTGTCCCATGGTCATGTCATCCCCTATTGTGTCCTTATGACAAAGTCACTGGGGAAGCCAAATTAACAACCTAGTTACTAACTTAACACCTGCGGTGAATAGGCTAAGCTGAGCTGGGCAGGGCTGGACTGGGCTGGAATGGAATAAATAAAAAATAGAATAGAATTAAGAATAAGAGTAAGAATAAGAATAGAATAGAATTAAGAGGAATAGAATAGAATAGAAGGTAGAAAAAATGAACGGAAGATGTTACAATAGAATACTATAAAGAATAGAATTAAGAATAAGAATAGAAGAATAGAATGAGATGGGATGGGATGGAATGAAATGGAATAGGAATAAAATTATCATAATAAAATAGAATATAGAATAGAAAAGAATAGAACTTTATTGTCACTTTAACTGTACACTAATCAACATACATTAAAATGAAATTTCATTGCCTTCAACTCTCAAAAGATAACCATTATGCATATAGCCAAATACACTCTCATATATGACCCAGAGAAACATCACAGCCTAGTTCGAATGTATACATAGAAACATAGAAGATTGAAGCAGAAAAAGACCTCCTGGTCCATCTAGCCTGCCCTCATACTATTTCCTGTTTTTTATTTTAGGATGGATATATGTTTATCCCAGGCATGTTTGAATTCAGTGACTGTGGATTTACCAACCACGTCTGCTGGAAGTTTGTTCCAAGCATCTACTACTCTTTCAGTCCAATAATATTTTCTCACATTACTTCTAATCTTTTCCCCAACTAACCTCAGGTTGTGCCCCCTTGTCCTTATGTTCACTTTCCTATTAAAAACACTTAAAAACACACATGCCTGGTGTAAAAAAGAGAATCGTGCGAATTTCCAAGATGGATGGCATAAGTGATTCCCTTAACAGGTGTGACAAGAAAGGGCATTAAAATGAGGCAAAACTCAACCAATGTCTCATAAGAAGAGCCCTGCTGAATCAGGCCAAAGCCCATCGAGTCCAGCGTTCTGTGTCACACAGTGATCCACCAATTGTCCATGGGGATCTTAAGCAGAAAGAGAAGGCAAGACCCTCCCTTTCCCTTGAGCCCCAACAAATGGTACTCTAGGGAATCCTGCCTGCCTCAATCAACATAGAGGCGGCACTTGGACATCCGTTTCAATAACCACCGATACACTTGGCACCTGTGAATCTGTCTAATCCTGCCTTGAAGCGATCCAGGCTGACAGTTGTCACGACCTCTTCTGGAAGGGAATTCCATCAACCAAGGAAAGCGAAGAAATATTTCCCTTGATTTGTCCTTGCTTTCTTACCTATGAGTTTTAGGGAGTGGCCCCTTGTCCTAGCATTGTGTGATAGAGAAAAGAATTTTTCTCTATCCACCTTTTGTATCCCATGCAGGATTTTACACACTTCGATCAAGTCACCCTTTCAACGCCATCTTTCAAGGCTGAAGAGACCAAGGCATTGCAACCTGGTATCATAAGAGAGATGCTCCATTCCCTTGGTCATTCTTGTTGCCCTTTTTTGCACCTTTTCCAGTTCCATTATATCCTTCTTGAGGTGCGGTGACCAGAACTGTACACAGGACTCCAAGTTTGGTCTCACCATCAATTTGTACATACAATTTGTCTCCCTTGGCAACCTACCGTTGGGCTCAATTGTGATCGTACGTTGAGGTCTGCCTGTACTTAATCTGTCTACTATTGGCGGAAAGGTGGACGAATACAACCCAGAGTAAGGAGGAGAACCAGAAAGCCACCGTTAATGAATGTCAGTGCTGCGGTAGGCATACTTCAGACGCCGGAAGGCCTAGCATGCATAAACCCTGCATCTATCTAACCAGTTTAAGCAGCCAAGTTTTTTACCCACCGTGGATAAATTGCCCTTTGCATCAATAAGTTGTGCTGCGCATAGCTGCCGGCACCGGCCTTATTAGATAGCGGAAGGCAATAAATTGTTCGCCTCCCTTGCGAGTCACAAACGTCTGAGAAAAAACCCCAAAAAAACCACATGCGAGTAATTATATAAGATAGAGACAAGCTAATGCTGGTTTGCTACAAGCTTATTCTTCCATCATTACTAATCACCGTTGTCTCTCTTTCAAGTCAGTCCTTCCAAGGGGGTCTTCCACCCCAAACACCCCACTTCCCTGCCGCGGTCTTCCGTACTGGAATAAAATAAATTAGCCAGAGCTGAGTAAACAAAGAGAGAACCCTTCGGTGAGCCGTTTGCTTTAATGGCACATATACATTTTGCAAACATATTTTAGCGTGCCAAGCCTCGGCGATTTTCAGCCAGCGTTATAAAAGACGCCCAGGGCAGGTTGTTGTTTTTTTTAGGAAAAAAAAACATTTGCTAATTGAGGAGAACCATCGTGTCCCTCCTTTTTTAGGTATAAAGCCCCAGCCCCAGCCCAGTTTTGCTATCGGTGGTGTAAAAAAAAAGATTTCTGAGAAAGATCAGGATTTGGTAGAGTTGCTTGTGAAGACTTGTGATCTTGTGGATTGGAACAGAACTAGGAATAGAATAGAATAGAATAGAATACTTTATTGGCCGAGTGTGATTGGACACACAAGGAATTTGTCTTTGGTGCAGATGCTCTCAGTGTACATAAAAGAAAATATACATTTGACAAGAATCATCAGGTACAACACTTTATTTATTTATTGATTGATTGATTGATTGATTGATTGATTGGATTTGTATGCCGCCCCTCTCCGGAGACTCGGAGCGGCTAACAGCAATAATAAAACAGTGTACAATAGTAATCTAATACTAAAAACGATTAAAAACCCATTAATATAAAAACCAGACATACATACATACATACCATGCATAGAATTGTAAAGGCCTAGGGGGAAAGAGGATCTCAATTCCCCCATGCCTGACGGCAGAGGTGGGTTTTAAGTACCTTACGAAAGGCAAGGAGGGTGGGGGCAATTCTAATCTCTGGGGGGAGTTGGTTCCAGAGGGCCGGGGCTGCCACAGAGAAGGCTCTTCCCCTGGGTCCCACCAAGCGACATTGTTTAGTTGACGGGACCCGGAGAAGATTGTCATAAGGGTCAAATAAGCAATGAAGAAACCAGGTAAAATGGCTTTTAAGCCCTTTTAATTTTATTTATATTCTGCCTTTATTATTTACATAAATAACTTAAGGCAGTTAACATATTCAACATATCTCCTATTTTCCTTACAACAACCACCCTGTTAGGTGGGCTCGGCTAAACGAGTGATTGGCCAAAGGTCATCCAGCTAACTGTCATTGCTAAATCAGGACTAGACCTCACTGCCTCCCGGTGATTGGCCCAAAATCTCCCATCCAGTTTTCATTTCTAAGGTAGGACTAGACCTTACCGTCTCCTGGTGATTGGCACAAAGTCACCCAGTCAGCTTTCATGCCTAAGGTGGGACTATAACTCATCGTCCCCTGGTGATTGGTCCAATATCTTCCAGGCAGTTTTCATTGTTAAATTAGGATTAGAACTCACTGTCTCCTGATGATTGGCCCAAAGTCCCCAGCCAGTTTACATGTCTGAGGTGGGACTAGAACTGGTGATTGGCCCAAAGTCACCTAGCTAGCTAGTATTTGTCCTCCCCAGTGCCTGAGTTTACGACCATCATTAAGAAATGGTAGCCAGGATACTAACCAAATCCTGAAAATAAATTTTCAGAGAAGTAAGGCATGCAAAACCCACACGGAATTTCTTAATAGTCCCTCTGTGCTGAAGACGCAGTAGTACTTACTAAAGATATATAAGATCTGCAACATTTGGGACCGATATTCTACAGACAGACAATATACGATTGGTCCTCTTTCTTATGCAGCCAAGCACATCACCCAGCAATGGTCAAAAACGCCCGCACTTTTGACACGGTACCCGATGTTGTTTCTTTTAGCCCTAATATGCACTTATTTATTTATTTTATTTATTTATTTATTAGATTTGTATGCCGGCCCTCTCCGTAGACTCGGGGCGGCTCACAACAATAACAAAGACAATGTAAGAACAAATCTAATAATTTAAAAAACACTAAAAACCCCATTATTAAAAGCAAGCATACACACAAACATTCCATGTATAAACTGTATAGACCCGGGGGAGATGTGTCAGTTCCCCCATGCCTGATGGCAGAGATGGGTCTTAAGAACTTTACGAAAGGCAAGGAGGGTGGGGGTGGTTCTGATCTCCGGGGGGAGCTGGTTCCAGAGAGTCGGGGCCGCCACAGAGAAGGCTCTTCTCCTGGGTCCCTCCAAACAACATTGCTTAGTCGACGGGACCCGGAGAAGGCCAACTCTGTGGGACCTAACCGGTCGTTGGGATCCATGCGGCAGAAGGCGGTCCCGGACATATTCTGGTCCGATGCCATGAAGGGCTTTATAGGTCATAATCAACACTTTGAATTGTGACCGGAAATTGATCAGCAATCAATGCAGACTGTGGAGTGTTGGTGTAACATGGGCATATTTGGAAAAGCCCATAATTGCTCTCGCAGCTGCATTCTGCACGGTCTGTAGTTTCCGAACACTTTTCAAAGGTAGCCCCATGTAGAGAGCATTACAGTAGTCAAGCCTCGAGGTGATGAGGGCATGAGTGACTGTGAGCAGTGACTCCCGGTCCAGATAGGGCCGCAACTGGTACACCAGGCGAACCTGGGCAAACGCCCCCCTCGCCACAGCTGAAAGATGTTTCTCTAATGTGAGCTGTGGATCGAGGAGGACACCCAAGTTGCGGACCCTCTCTTATATCACCATGGCCCAACTGTGCAGTGAAGAAACCCCGTGTCTTCGTAAGGCGTGGGACTTCACCAGGAGACCATGAGTTTTAGTTGTGTCTTAGGAATGAAAGCCAGTTGATTGATTGACTTTGGGCCAATCTCCAGGAGATGGTGATTCATGCCTTGGGTGACCGGGTCAATCATCAGGAGACATTTAGTTCTAATCCCACTTTAGTGGAAAAGAGAGAGAAAGATGTGACATCTGAGCAAATACAGTGGTACCTCTACTTACGAACTTAATTTGTTCCGTGACCAGGTTCTTAAGTTGAAAAGTTTGTAAGTAGAAGCAATTTTTCCCATAGGAATCAATGTAAAAGCAAGTAATGTGTGCCAACCCATTAGGAAAGAAATAAAAGCTCAGAATTTGGGTAGGAGGAGAAGGAGGAAGAAGAGGAGGACAGTCGCTGCCCAGAGCGAAGGGAGCGTTTCTTTTCTCTGGGTGCTGCCAGGAGGTTTATTCCCTCTCCAAGTGCTCAGAGAAAGGAAAATGCTTTGTTCACTCTGGGCTGCCAAAGCCTCCTTAAGCGCCACCGAAAGGCTCCTCTGGCAGCCCAGAAAAGCCCGAGATGGCCAGGATTAAAGGGGGAATGGCAGGAAACTGTCTGGGCCACTCTCAAATTTCCTGGGAAATTTTTCCAGGCTCAGGTTCTTAAGTAGAAAATGGTTCTTAAGTAGGGGCAAAAAAATCTTGAACACCCGGTTCTTATCTAGAAAAGTTCTTAAGTAGAGCCGTTTGTAGGTAGAGGTACCACTGTATTCAAGGCTCCCAGCCTCACAATGCTGAAAAATGTATTCTAGGTCCATTAGTATTACTGGTGCAGCCAGAAATGTGAAAGAAGGCTCTGGATTTTATTCGAGCATTGTGGGGAGCTGCATGAAATGAACAATGCGCTTTGTCTTCCGTTCAGAATAAAACGATCCTACTCCAGGTTCCGCCTGAACAGTCCGAGTCGGCACAATTCTGACACATCCACCACTTGTACAGCTTTCACGTTCCGAGTCCCCTTGGCCACAAAACTCAAAACGTTTCCAAGGACCTGGCTGTAGGAAAGGCTGGCATTTTGGATCCTCCCTCCTGCTTCCTTCTTTTTCCCCTCGTGAGTCCCCAGAGCAGGCGACGGGGAAGCCAAGCTTGGCCGTACCTTACAACACAGCCTGAATGCCAAAACGGATCCTTTGAGTAAGGAGAAGGTTTTCAGTCGCTTTCTTTTCCATTAGGATCACGTCTTCCAGCCTGGAGCTAGATAAACGAGCCGAAGAAGCACAGTGTCTTGAATTCTTTCCATGCCTGTGGATTATTTACCAATGTTTCCAAAATGGTTTTTAAAAATCGCCCTTGGACAGTTTCTCCAGATACGAGAGCGGACAGCTCACACAAACAGCCGTCAAACCTACTTAGTAATTTGTTGGTGCATCAGGGTTGCAGCAGCTGCTTAATTTTCAGAAGAACAATAGAAGGTTTATGCATAAGAGCAAACAACCAACTACAGCAGTGATGGCGAACCTATGGCACGGGTACCACAGGTGGCACGCGGAGCCATAGAAACATAGAAGACTGACGGCAGAAAAAGACCTCCTGGTCCATCTAGTCTGCCCTTATACTATTTCCTGTGTTTTATCCCAGGCATGTTTAAATTCAGTTACTGTGGATTTACCAACCACGTCTGCTGGAAGTTTGTTCCAAGGATCTACTACTCTTTCAGTGAAATAATATTTTCTCATGTTGCTTTTGATCTTTCCCCCAACTAACTTCAGATTGTGTCCCCTTGTTCTTGTGTTCACTTTCCTATTAAAAACACTTCCCTCCTGGACCTTATTTAACCCTTTAACATATTTAAATGTTTCGATCATGTCCCCCCTTTTCCTTCTGTCCTCCAGACTATACAGATGGAGTTCATGAAGTCTTTCCTGATAAGTTTTATGCTTAAGACCTTCCACCATTCTTGTAGCCCGTCTTTGGACCTGTTCAATTTTGTCAATATCTGCTGGCACGTAAGCTGTTGCCTTAACTCAGCTCCAAAGTGCTTGTGTGTGCCGCCCAGTTGATTTTTGGCTTGCACAGAGGCTCTGGAAGAGCGTTTTTGGCTTCCAGAGAGCCTCCAAGGGGATGGGGAGGGCATATTTACCCTCCTCTGGCTCCAGGGAAGCCTTTGAAGCCTGGGGAGGGAAAAACACGAGGCTACAGGGCCCACCAGAAGTTGGGAAACAGGCCGTTTCCATCCTCCAAAGGGCTTCCGGGAGTGGGGGAAGCTGTTTTTGCCCTCCCCAGGCATTGAATTATGGGTGTGGGCACTCGATACATGCGCTATAGAATGCGCCCACGCTCTTTTGGCACGTGAAGAAAATAAGGTTCGCGGTCACTGAACTACAGGTACCTCTAGTCCTCCAATTGCAACGACAGTTGAGACCAAAGTTAATGTAGTTCGGTGAGAAATGTGTTGAGTTTTAATCCCACTTTCTTGCCACGTTAAGTGAATCCTTAAAGTTGTTAAACTAGTTGTTAAGTGAATCTGGTCTTTGCTTGTCAGAAGGTCACAAAAGGGGATTGTGTGACCTCGGGACACTGGGCTGTCAGAAATGTGAACTCAGAAATGTGAACCAGGTGTCAAACGTCCAAAAAAATAACATGACCAAGGGATGTTGCCAAGGCCATAAGGGTAAAAAATGGTCGTAAGTGACTTTTTTTTCAAGTGCCATTGGGATTTTAAACTAAATTTATTTATTATTTATTCATTGGATTGGTATGCCGCCCCGGCTCACAGCATATATAAGACATAACAATACAATAGATCCAATTAACACAGTTTTAAAAATCTTTAAAAGTTTTAAAACACTTTAAAAACATTCATTAACATTCACCCAATAAATTTACACTAAAAACACTCGTTGGCCAGGGGGAAGATCTAATGGCCCCAGGCCTGGCGACAAAGATGAGTTTTTAAACTCTTTCGGAAGGCAAGGAGCTTGGGGTGGTGCAAATCTCGGGGGGGGGGGAGCTGATTCCAGAGGGCTGGGGCCCCCACAGAGAAGGCTCTTCCCCTAGGTCCCGCCAACCGGCATTGTTTGGCCAACGGGACTTACCGGACCCTGGGATTCGGCAGAAGGCAGTCTCGGTGATAAATGAACTGTTGTAACGTGAGGACTACCTGTATCTACAACCAGCAAGCTAGACTAGTATGAAAGTTAATCCACAGGATGAAGGGATAACATGCATATGCTAAACCAAGTTGAAGAAGACGTCTTTTCACAGTAGTTAAAGCTCAGTGGCCATATTTATTCATTTCTTTAATTTTTATGCCACCTTTATTATTGTTTGTAAAAGTGTTGAACATGCCTAATGCTCCTTTGGTCCTAATTTTCCCTATATCAACAACAACCCAGTGAGGTTGGTTAGGTTGAGAGAAAGTGGCCGGCCCAAAATCATCCAATTGGTTTTTGTGCCTAAGGCGGGACTAGAACTCACCGTCTCCTGGTGATTGGCCCAAGGTCACCCAACTGGCTTTCATGCCTAAGGCAGGACTAGAAATCACCGTCTCCCGGTCATTGGCTCAGTGTCACTCAACCTGCTTTCCTGCCCAAGGCAGAACTGGAACTCACCACCTCTTGGTGGTTGGCTCAGTCACTCAACCTGCTTTCATGCCCAGTGAGGTACTAGAACTCATTGTCTCCTGGTGATTGGCCCAAAATCACCCAGCCGGCTTTCATGCCTAAGGCAGGACTAGAATTCACTGTCTCCTGGTGATTGGCCCAAAGTCACCCAACTGGCTTTCATGCCCAGTGAGGTACTAGAACTCTCTGTCTCGTAACTATATCCTGAAAAAGGTGTTGAGAGTACAGAGAATTGGACAATTGCACGTCCACATCCATTGTGCAGATCGGCGCTAGTCCTCATGAATCGCATGATCTCCTGTGAATGAAGCCATTGAGATCTGCTCAAAGAGCCCCACCACGTCCTTTAAAGGCATAAAGCGAGGACCGTAGGCACGGCTACGCACGCCACCTCGGAACTAACAATCAGGCTTTCCGCCTAATCCCATTATTTGGGCCCCCGATATCCTTCGATGCAAGCCGCCCTCTTCAGCTTCCCTTGATAACTTGATGAAAGAGAAGCCGGTTGAAAAGACCTCTCCCCCTGTAACGGAGCATGTTGGGGAAACATTATAATCGGCTTAACGCTGGCATTTGGGTAGCCTGGCGATGTGCTTTTCACAGCAGAGTGGAAACGACAAAAAGAAAAATGCGGGGCGGAGCATGAATACATAAGAACACCAAAGCCCGAAAAAGCAAGAAATAACAACCATTTAAAAAAAAAAAGATTGGTGGTGTTCTGCAACTTCCTACCTTAATCCCTCTCTCTCCTTCTTCTTCCCTCCCTCTTTTTCCCTCCCAAATCCTCCCTCCCTCCCTTCTTTTTTCTTTCCTTCTTTCCTCTCTCCCAAATCCTTTCTTTTTTCTTTCTTTCCTTCCTTCCTTCCTTTTTTCCTTCTTTTTTCCTTCCTTCCTTCCTTCCTCCTTTCTTTCCTCTCTCGCTCCCAAATCCATCCCTTCCTTCCTTCCTTCTTTCCTCTCTCTCTCCCAAACCCCTCCCTCTCTTCTTTCCTTCTTTCTTTCCTCCCTCTCTCCCAAATCCCTTCCTTCCTTCCTTCTTTCTTTCTTTCTTTCCTCCCTCCCTCCCTCCCAAATCCCTTCCTTCCTTCCTTCCCTCCTTCCCTCCCTCCCTCCCTCCTTCTTGCTTTCCCCTCTCCCTCCCTCCCTTTCTCCTCCCTTCATCCATTCCTTCCCTTCCTCCCCCCACTCCCTCTTTCCACCACACCCCTTTTCTTAAACCACCGCTCTGAGCATCTTCTCTTGGCTCTGAGCTCCCCCATCTGGCACAGGGAATTTTTTTTACTTTTCTTGAAAATCCGAGGAAGGAAATACGGGAGTTTGTTGCTGGTTTTTGTTCAGCCTGCTCCTCTTTCCTGCTAGGTTTCTAGAAACGCAGCTGACACCTGTGTGCAGCCAGTAACGCGTAGCAAATATGTAGGCTTGGAAGAAATCTCTGGAGCCGTGGTGTTCAACCTCTTGCTTGGGACAGAAACTACAAATTATTATTATTATTATTTATTATTATTTATTAGATTTGTATGCCGCCCCTCGGAGACTCGGAGCGGTTCACAACAAGCAATATACAGAGTACAAATCCAATATTAAAAACAGCATTTAAAACCATTATAATAAAAAACACTCATGCAACCCACATAAACCATAGATAAATCATAGTACCTCCGGAACCGCCTGCTACCGCACGAATCCCAGCGACCGATAAGGTCCCACAGAGTTGGCCTTCTCTGGGTCCCGTCAACTAAACAATGTCATTTGGCGGGCCCCAGGGGAAGAGCCTTCTCTGTGGCGGCCCCGGCCCTCTGGAATCAACTCCCCCCAGAGATTAGAACTTCCCCCACCCACCTTGTCTTTCGTAAATTACTCAAGACCCACCTATACCGCCAGGCATGGGGGAACTGAGACACCTTCCCCAGGCTTTTATATTTTATGTTTGGTATATGTGTTGTTTGGTTTTAAATGATAGGGTTTTATATGTCTTTTTCTCTTTTAATATTAGATTTGTTCCACTGTAACAGTGCTTTTATTATTGTTGTGAGCCGCCCCGAGTCTTCGGAGAGGGGCGGCATACAAATCTAATTAATAATAATAATAATAATAATAATAATTATTATTATTATTATTATTATTATTATTATTATTATAGCTGATGGGTATTTTAATCTAGTCTCTTTCAGTGAAACACTTTTGTGTTCGTCTCTGTTAAATCCCTTTTTGTTATTTACAGACTGTTTCGCTAACCTTTTAAAGTCCTTTTGAATTGTCTCTATTTTCAAGGACACATCTCAATTTTATGTTGTCTGCAAATGCCAGTTATATGTGCGATTGTGTGTGTGTGTGTGTAGAGTGAAAAAATCCAACCCATCTGAGGCTTGGTTTTTTACATTATCCTGTTCTTCTAGGACAGTGATTCCCAAACTTGGCAACTTTAAGACTTGTGGACTTCAAGTCCCAGAATTCTCCAGCCAGCATAGTTAATGGCTACTCACTGTTAGGTTTGCTCCGGAATTCTCTGCTTGCTCTGTATTGTAGTCATGCATTACAGCTAAAATGTGTTTAGGCTTGATACCTTTGTTTACTGATTTTGACAAAGATAGCTGGTAAGAAAAGTTAAGACAAGTTATTCTGACTTATGTGTATGAGTTTAGACTGTTTATCTGAATATGTTATTTCTCAAAGTAAACTTTAATTCAAGTTAGTATATCTGTGTGTGGCTGAGCAGTTATTCACAACTAATCTCATAAGAACATAGGAACCTAAAAAGAACCCTGCTAATTTAGGCCAAAATCCATTGAGTCCAGCATTCTGTGTCCCACAGTGGCCCACCAATTATCCATGGGGATCTTGAGCAGAAAGAGAAGGCAAAACTCTCCCTTTCCCTTGACCCCCAACAAATGGTACTCAAGGGAACCCTGCCTGCCTCAAGCAACATAGAAGCAACACATAGACATCCGTTTCAATAACCACCTATGATACACTTGGCATCCATGAATCTGTCTAATCCTGCCTTGAAGCTATCAAGGCTGACAGCTGTCACGACCTCTTCTGGAAGCGAATTCCATAAACCAAGGACCCTCTGGGTGAAGAAGAAATATTTCCCTTTATTTGCCCTCTCTTTCTTACCTATGAGCTTTAGGGAGGGCCCCTTCGTCCTCGTATTGTGTGATAGAGAAAATAATTTTTCTCCATCCACCTTTTCTATCCCATGCATAGTTTTATACACTTCGATCAAGTCACCCCATAAACGTCGTTTTTCAAGGCTGAAGAGACCAAGGCGTTGCAACCTGGTATCATAAGGGAGGGGCTCTAAACGTTTATTTGAGTGTACAACCTTGGTAAACAAGGATTGCTCTGCTCATACATGAACAACACTCAAGAACTACATTTCTACCGTGCACAAAAAATGGACTTGAAATCTTCGTGAGGGACTTGGGGGCACCTATTACTCTGAATCGGGGGTCCCCAAACATAGAAACATGGAAGACTGACGGCAGAAAAAGACCTCATGGTCCATCTAGTCTGCCCTTATACTATTTCCTGTATTTTATCTTAGGATGGATCTATGTTCATCCCAGGCATGTTTGAATTCAGTACCTGTGGATTTACCAACCACGTCTGCTGGGAGTTTGTTCCAAGCCTCTACTACTCTTTCAGTGAAATAATATTTTCTCACGTTGCTTTTGATCTTTCCCCCAACTCACCTCAGATTGTGTCCCCTTGTTCTTGTGTTCACTTTCCTATTAAAAACACTTCCCTCCTGGACCTTCTTTAACCCTTTAACATATTTAAATGTTTCGATCATGTCCCCCCTTTTCCTTCTGTCCCCCAGAGTATACAGATTTAGTTCATTGAGTCTTTCCTGATAAGTTTTATGTTTAAGACCTTCCACCATTCTTGTAGCCCGTCTTTGGACCTGTTCAATTTTGTCAATATCTTTTTGTAGGTGAGGTCTCCAGAACTGAACACAGTATTCCAAATGTGGTCTCACCAGCATTCTATATAGCGGGATCATAATCTCCCTCTTCCTGCTTGTTATACCTCTAGCTATGCAGCCAAGCATCCTTCTCGCTTTCCCTACCGCCTGACTGCAACTTGGCAACTTTAAGACTTGTGGACTTCAACGCCCAAAATTCTCCAGCCCTCATAGCTACTCTGAATCTTCTCCAGGACTTGGGGCAGCTCTTAACCCAGAGGCATAAAAAGAAGATATTTCCTGGACCTTCCTTCCCCTCTTCTTTGCTGGAAGGAATATTATGCGGGTTTTTTTCCTCCCTCCTCAAGTGCCTGATTAAACTTGACATTTGAAAATCGAACTTTGTGCCGAAATGAGTACGGCACTTCTGAGTATTTTAATTAAGATGTTTAATTCCCATCAAACCTTGATAGTTCTCTTCCTTTCTCTCTCCTGCCCCCCCTCCACACCTCCACCATCCCGGTTTTTAAGGGTGATCCGTCTTCAACTACTGAAATTTCCGAAACCTGTACTTAACCTTTAAGCGTCGTTCCATTTACATAGAGGAGTTTGAGCCTGATTAACAACTTTTTAAAGTTCAGGAAATTTTGGAGTACATGCAAGTGAGAGGGTTGGGTTTCCCTCCCCCCGAACACTTTTTTTTCCTTCCATTTTTTGGAATCTGTTATTAAGCAGCGGCATTTTAATGACTCCTAAGGGTCGATAATGTTACCATCTTGGCTCTTGTGAGACATCTTAAGTAATTAGTTGGAAGGCTGAAGAACATGAAAAATACTTATTCTCCAGGAGTTTAACATTCTTGGTATTTCAACACGAGGCTGCTCCCTTCTACGCTACAGTCACCATGGGGCATTTTTGTTTTGTGTCACACATTGTGCCAAGCGCAAGCAACCGGAACCACATGTAAATGGCTAAAGTCAGCAATTTTATTGTCTACCACCTGTGTTATATGACTGCTTGCTTTCCCTTGCTAATGGCGAGATAAAGCTACAGTGGCACCTCTACTTACGAACTTAATTCGTTCCATGACCAGGTTCTTAAGTAGAAAAGTTTGTAAGAAGCAATTTTTCCCATATGAATCAATGTAAAAACAAAGAATGCGTGCGATTGGGGAAACCACAGAGAGGACGGAGGTCCTATTTCCTCCCAGGAGATTCCTAGAGAGGCCCCACGGAGGCTTCTCTCTGCCTTTTTCGACCCTGTTTCCTCCCAAGGGATTCCTAGAGAGGCCCCACGGAGGCTTCTCTCCGCCTTTTCCTGCCCCGTTTCCTCCCAAGAGATTCCTAGAGAGGCCCTACAGAGGTTTCTCTCCACCTTTTCCGGCCCTGTTTCCTCCCAGGAGATTCCTAGAGAGGCCCCACGGAGGCTTCTCTCTTCCTTTTCTGACCCTGTTTCCTCCCAGGGGATTCCTAGAGAGGCCCCACAGAGGTTTTTCTCCGCCTTTTCCGGCCCCGTTTCCTCCCAGGAGATGCCTGTATAGGCCTCACCAGCTACCTATGGACACATTGTGGACAGCCCACAATCCATTAGATATCAAGATCTTCCTCGAACATGATGAACAAACATCATCATCAATAATATTAATAAGAACAACAACAGCAGGAGTTGGAAGGGACCTTGAAGGTCTTCTAGTCCAACCCTCTGACTAGGCAGGAAAACCTACACTACTTCAGACAAATGATTATCCAACATCTTCTTAAAAACCTCCAGTTATTATTGAAAGGAGGAGAGCCTGTGGTCTAGAGGTTAAAGCTACAGCCTTACAGGCAGACTGTCTCAAGTTTATCCAATTGCTGACCTTTATTTTTTTGGTTTGGTAAGCAGATGGATGTGGACAGCTGATGGGGGGGAGAATCTAAAGTAAATATCAAAGCTCTTAACTTTCCTCTGCCTGTCAAGGCCTCCTTGCCCTTGGTTGCTTTAGAGATCAGTTAGCCAGTCACTGTTAGAACACTCCGTGGAAAATATACTGTTCAAAAAAATAAAGGGAACACTGAAAGAACCCATCCTAGATCCGAATGAATGAAACATTCTCATTAAATACTTTATTCTGTATAAAGTTGAATGTGCACAACAGCGTGTGAAATTGATTGTCAATCAGTGTTGCTTCCTAAGTGGACAGTTTGATTTCACAGAAGTTTGATTTACCAGGAGTTATATTCTGTTGTTTAAGTGTTGCCTTTATTTTTTTGAGCAGTGTATCAAGAAGACATTAATACTGTCTACCACAGTGTCCTTCTGGGCCAGCCACCGAGGTTAGGGTGGGTGGCAATGGGAAGGGAGTCCTCAACTTATAACCATTCGTTTAGTGACTATTCAAAGTTATAACAGCACTGAAAAAAGGGATTTATGACCATTTTTCACACTTAACGACCACTGCAGCAGCCCCGTGGTCACGTGACCAAAATTTGGATGCTTGGCAACTGGCTCATATTTATGACGGTCGCAGTGTCCCGAGGTCACATGATCCCCTTAGGTGACAAGCGGAGTCAACGGGGGAAGCCAAATTCACCTAACAGCCGTGTTGCTAACTGAACCACCGCACCGATTCACTTAACAACCGTGGTGTCAAGAAAGCTCGTAACCTGGGGCAGACTGTCAATCGTGGTTGTAAGATCTACGACTGTCTGTAATCCTTTCGGGATTCCCCGTGGACTTTGCCGGTCAGACCGTTGTTGCAACCGTCAAAAATAGGTCATAAATAGCTGCCCCAAGTGTTGTTGTTGTTGTTGTTATTATTATTATTATTATTATTATTATTATTATTATTATTATTATTATTATACTAGTCAGTGGCCAAGCATCTGAATTTGGATCACATGAATGGCACTGCCCCCATCCTGCTCGCCTTCTGTAAAAGTTTAAAGACCTATCTGTGCCTCCAGGCTTGTATCAGAGCTGCATTTGGAGAAACTACCCAGCCCAAGCAGCAAACCAGCCCAAATAGCTAACCAACCCAAGTAGCCAGCCACAGACCAATAGATAGGGAGTTCAAGTCTTCAATGAAACACAGCAGCAGTACGAAGTCTTGGAAAAATATATTTACTTCTTATTTACACTACTAACTGTATTCAACTTTATTATACATACATCACACTAGTATGTCACCAGTATCTCAGTTACAATAACTCACAGGAGCCAACAGCACAGCAATACAGCAACTTCAGAGCACACTTCACACAGAGCAGGATCAGAGAGCAGAGCGAGCGAGCAAGGGAGCTCTTGCCTATTTAAATACTTTTCACCTGATGAGGTTGCTGCATGCTTAATTGCCTCAGAATTAACTCAGCATTCCCTATGTAGGCCTTCCTTCTGCATTGAGATATTGCTTCAGGATATGCTTAATCCTGACAGTTTGGGGCCATTAGACCCTAGCCCCCTAGCCGACAAGTGTAGTATATCTCGCTGTGTGAATGAATGATTTTAAATATTAGAGTTTTTAAAGTTTTTTAGCTATATTGATTGGATTTTTTTAGATATGTATATTGTTTATTACTTTGATATGTTGTGATCCGCCCCGAGTCCTCGGAGAGGGGTGGCATACAAATCCAATTAATAAATAAATGCCATGGCAGTCGTAAGTACTTGGAGTCCTATGTACAGTTCTGGTCACCGCACCTCAAGAAGGATATAATGGAACTGGAAAAGGTGCAGAAAAGGGCAATAAGGATGATCAAGGAAATGGAGCCCCTCCCTTATGAAACCAGGTTGCAATGCCTTGGTCTCTTCAGCCTTGAAAGACGGTGTTTAAGGGGTGACTTGATCGAAGTATATAAAATCCTGCATGGGATAGAAAAGGTGGATGGAGAAAAATTCTTTTCTCTATCACACAATACGAGGACGAAGGGGCCCTCCCTAAAGCTCATAGGTAAGAAAGTGAGGACAAATCAAGGGAAATATTTCTTCACTCAGAGGGTCCTTGGCTGATGGAATTCCCTTCCAGAAGAGGTTGTGACAGCTATCAGCCTGGAGAGCTTCAAGGCAGGATTAGACAGATTCATGGATGTCAAGTGTATCATAGGTGGTTATTGAAACGGATGTCCATGTGCCGCCTCTATGTTGGTTGAGGCAGGCAGGGTTCCCTTGGGTCCCATTTGTTGGGGGGAAAGGGAGAGTTTTGCCTTCTCTTTCTACTCAAGATCCCCATGGACAATTGGTGGGCTACTGTGGGAGACAGAATGCTGGACTCGATGGGCTTTGGCCTGATTCAGCAGGGTTCTTCTTAGGTTCTTACGTTCTCTCTGACTTTTTCCTTCCTTCCTTCCTTCCTTCCTTCCTTCCTTCCTTCCTTCCTTCCTTCCTTCCTTCCTTCTCTTTCTACTCAAGATCCCCATGGACAATTGGTGGGCCACTGTGGGACACCGAATGCTGGACTCGATGGGCTTTGGCCTGATTCAGCATGGCTTTTCTTAGGTTCTTATGTTCTAAGTGAGAAAAACAGTCCTTGGTCCCTTTTTCCCCAGTGCCGTCGTAAATTGGAATGGTCACTAAAGGAATTGGCTGCAAGTCAAGGGCCACCTGTAGTCCATTTCTCCAGCCGTTGTATTATTAAAGGAATACCACTGAATTTAACAAGACAGGAAAATGTCGGCTTTCTGCCCCATTTGCAAACCTCGTTCCTGCCTCCCGCTTTCCGAAAACCCGACAATGTTTGTAGCTTTATGCAAATCAAGCAATTAGTGTTGAGGATGAATAGCGTGCAGCCGGTCCTGGATATTCCTGCCATTAGCCGAGCACCTTTTCCTCCGAGTTTTGTTTGTCTGCTGAAAAACTCTCTTTTGTCCTTGCATGGTAAATAAGCTCTGAATAGTGCATTACAGATGATGGCACTTGAGGATCAGACACACTCACTCACACACACACACACAATCACACAATGCTAGAGCTATTACACTGAATTCTTTGGAAATGTGAATTTCAGAGACAATCGGGAGGACAAAACGGTAGGCAAGAAACTATTTGTCTGCGTATAGACTGTCTCAGATAACCAAAAACTCCCTTTTTTTCCCAATAAGAAAAACTGGAGAGGTTTTTTGGCAGGCCGATTGCATTGGAGGAGGGAGAGCAGAATAAGGAAGTTGGTGGGGGCCTTGAAGGTCTTCTAGTCTAACCCCTTGCTCAAGGAAGGAAGTCACCACGAGGCTCGACTACTGTAACGCTCTCTACATGGGTCTACCTTTGAAAAGTGTTCGGAAACTTCAGATCGTGCAGAATGCAGAATGCACCAACACTCCGCAGTCTGCATTGGTTGCCGATCAATTTCCGGTCACAATTCAAAGTGTTGGTTATGACCTATAAAGCCCTTCATGGCACCAGACCAGATTATCTCAGGGACCGCCTTCTGCCGCGCAAATCCCAGCGACCGGTTAGGTCCCACAGAGTTGGCCTTCTCCGGGTCCCGTCGACTAAGCAATGTTGTTTGGCGGGACCCAGGAGAAGAGCCTTCTCTGTGACGGCTCCGACCCTCTGGAACCAGCTCTCCCCAGATATCAGAGTTGCCCCCACCCTCCTTACCTTTCGTAAGCTCCTCAAAACCCACCTCCGTCGTCAGGCATGGGGGAATTGACATTTCCCTTTCCCCTGGGCTTATAGAATTTATATATGGTATGCTTGTATGTATGAGTGGTTCTTTAAATTGGGGTTTTTTAGATTGTTTTTGATATTACATTTGTTTACATTGTCTTTTTATATTGTTGTTAGCCGCCCCGAGTCTTCGGAGAGGGGCGGCATACAAATCTAATAAATACAAATACAAATATTGGAGGAGGGAGAGCAGAATAAGGAAGTTGGAAGGAGCCTTGAAGGTCTTCTAGTCTAACCCCTTGCTCAAGGAAGTGTTCTGTCTGGGTGCCCCCAGACTTCAGCACCAACTGGAAAAAGCAGCCAGACACGCTGGTAGAAACAAAAGCACTTTATAATTTGAAAATAAACACAGAGGAAAACCTGTTCTTCCCCACAGGCAGGCTATGAGCCTTCACAGCAGACCTCTTGCTGGCACACCCACCTTTCCCCCTCAAGGTTTCAGTATTCAAAGTCACAAGCCAGAATTCCAAGACGCCAAAGATCACAGCCAGGTCTCACGACTTCCAAAGATAATTCTCCACAAACCAGGAAGGGTGGGTCTGCCTTTTTAGCCTTTCCAGAGAGCACCACACCCAAACCCAGCTGTTGCCCATTCAGTGCTTGAAGTACCTGGCTAATTGTCCCCTTCGTTGGATTGCCCTTCTCTGCCGGAAATCTATTATTCCTTGTGCCTGGTCATCTAAAGAATCCAGGCTGCTTGCTGGGGAGAGCTCCCCCTTGGGCTGAGATTCCTCCTCCTCGTCTGCCTGAACCTCCTCCTCCTCTCCCTCCTGTTCCTCATCCTCCCCCCCTGAGCAGAGAGCCGGCAGAGGGTCAGCCGTTCCCTGAGGGGCCTCAGACGGAATCACAACAGGAAGGAAGTGTTTTTAATAGGAAAGTGAACCCAAGAACATAGGGGCACAATCTGAGGTGAGTTGGGGGGGAAAGATCAGAAGCAACGTGAGAAAATATTATTTGACTGAAAGAGTAGTAGATGCTTGGAACAAACTTCCAGCAGACGTGGTTGGTAAATCCACAGTCACTCAATTTAAACATGCCTGGGATAAACATAGATCCATCCTAAGCAGAAGTCCTCCCTATTCCAGTGATAGAAACATAGAAACATAGAAGTCTGACGGCAGAAAAAGACCTCAGGATCCATCAAGTCTGCCCTTATAATAATAATAATTTATTGGATTTGTATGCCTCCCCTCTCTGTATTTTATCTTAGGATAGATATATGTTTATCCCAGGCATGTTTAAATTGAGTTACTGTGGATTTATCTACCACGTCTGCTGGAAGTTTGTTCCAAGGATCTACTACTCTTTCAGTAAAATAATATTTTCTCATGTTGCTTTTGATCTTTCCCCAACTCACCTGGCTAACCTTTTTTTCCTCGGGTGCCGAAAGACCATGGGCGCATGCTATCATGCACGAGCGAGTGCCCACACCCATAATTCAATGCTTGGGGAGGACGAAAACAGCTTCTCCCACCCCCCAGAAGCCCACTGGAGGACGGAAATGGCCTGTTTCCCAACTTCTGGTGGGCCCATTAGGTTCATGTTTCATTCTCCCCAGGCTCCAAAGGCTTCCCTGGAGCCAAAGGAGGGTAAAAACACCCTCCCCCATCCCCCTGGAGGCTGCCTGAAGGCCAAAAAAGCCCTCCCAGAGCCTCTGTGCATGCCACAGTTTCGCCATCACTGCCCTATCCCCTTGTAGACAAATGGTTCTCCAAACTCTTCTTCAAAACCTCCAGTGTTGGAGCATTTACAACTTCCGGAGGCAAGGAGTTCCACTGGTGAATTTTTCTCACCACTAGGAAATTTCTCCTTAGTTCCTGGTTGCTTCTTTCCTTCATTCCAGGGCTGGTTTGGTAGATAGGATGTATATGCAGGAGTTCTGAAAGAAGAGATCATGTTTGTGTTGGAGCAGTAAAGAACAGCCTAATCAACCACCAGGAACATCTCCACCATGATTGACAGTGTATGTGATTTGGATATAAGCAGAGAGCAAACCCCACTTCCTTTTAGGACTGATGATGATACCTAGTTGGGTCATGAGAAGTCTGCAAGAAAACAACCAATCTCAGCGAGTACCAGAGACTCCACAGTTGTGGACGTCGTCGTCGTCCTCCTCCTCTTCTTCCTCCTCCTCCAACCTTACTCCCTTCTAGCCCTGATGATGTTACCTAGTTGGGGCATGAAATGTCTACAAGAAAACCACCACGTTTTCACAGCAGCACCAAGAATCTCACAGTTGTTGTCCTCCTCCTCTCCCCCCACCCTTCCTCATTCTGTGCACAAACTCCAGAAACATAAAAACAGAAACAGAAGATTGACGGCAGAAAAAGACCTTGTGTTCCATCTAGTCTGCCCTGATACTATTTCCTGTATTTTATCCTAGGGTGGATCTATGTTTATCCCAGGCAGGTTTAAATTCAGTGACTGTGGATTTACTGGAAGATTGTTCCAAACATCTACTACTCTTTCAGTCAAATAATATTTCCTCACGTTGCTTCTGATCTTTCCCCCAACTGACCTCAGATTGTGCCCCCTTGTTCTTGTGTTCACTTTCCTATTGAAAACACTTCCCTCCAGAACCTTATTTAACCCTTTAACATATTTAAATGTTTCGATTATGTCCCCCCTTTTCCTTCTGTCCTCCAGACTCTACAGATTGAGTTCATGAAGTCTTTCCTGATACGTTTTATGCTTATGACCTTCCACCATTCTTGTAGCCCGTCTTTGGACCCATCCACTCCCTTTTAATCCAGATGATGCTACCTAGTTGGGTTGCAAGATAGCAGCCAAGGTTAGAAAGCACCGAGGAACCCATAGGGCCATTCTTAGCTATGGCTTAAGTGTGGTGTATGCTGTCAGAATGCACAAATTTCTTTCTTTAGCTTATTTCAGATCTACAACTCTCGTCTTAACCTCTAGCCAACCTAGAAGCGTTAGTTGCAAGGGAAAAGGATCTGAAAATGGAGGAGAAAGAGAGGCCAGGGTTACTTTACCAGCCTTGTTTCTGGCTTGTTGAATAAATCACGGCTCCTATAAATGTGGATTAGTATGAACACAACTGTTGGCTTGTCATTCAAGGGCTGAATTGCTGGAGGGTAGAAAAGGGCAGGGTTTTTTTTCTTTCTCCCCAGGCTTTGAAAGTATGGTAGAGTTGAACATTTCCTACTGATCTTCCTTTGTTCTGTAACTCTATAAATTATGTAAAAACTGAGATATTCTATGCACCAAGGTTTCCTTTTTAAAAAAAATTACTTTGCTTTATTATTTATATTTTTGCAGGGCTGATAACGCCAAGGCAGTCAGAACCAGCTCTGGGCATTACATATTTGTACAATTCCCTCTTTTGTAATGTTGGGATAAAAACATACAAATGTAAAATAAACATGCCTAGCTTAATTTTTGTTTTAATGCTGATTTCTCCCACTTGTAGCGTCTTAAAATAACAGAGGTAAAAAGCAAATCACCAAAAATAATATACTCAGAATAACAGAGCCCAACCCCCTTCTCAATCTATATTATTTCAGATAAATGGTTGTCCAGTCTCTTTGTGAAAGCCTGCAGTGATGGAGCACCCACAATTTCTGGAGGCCAGCTGTTCCACTGGTTAATTGTTCTCACTCTCAGGATTTTTCTCCTTAGTTTTAGTTTTGATCTCCCTTCAATGATCTTCCACTAATTACTTGCTGCTCTCAGGTGCTTTGGAGAATAGATTGACTTTCTTCTGACTGACAACCTGTCAGATATTGGAAGACTGTTAAATGATCCGTTCATGTCTGATACAATTAGTCATGGGCCCAGAAGACCCAGAGACAGTGGAGGCACGGTACAGGCATCTTGTATTCCTGGAACCCAATGCTGACAGCGAAGAGGATGTGGTGTCAGAGGCTGAGGAGCAACCAGGGCCTTCTGCACCTCCTGAGATGAGTGACTCAGGAGAAGAGGAGGAGCCTCTGATTGATGCTAGGGTTTGCAGGGCCTCTAGTAGGCATGAGTGGTTAGTTAGGAAGAAGTTTACTCATGAGTAGAACTCCTAGCTATTGGGCCACACCCTATTTAAGATGGAGTCAAGTGTCGCTTCGACGCAGAGAACGTCGCTCATCCTAGAAATCTAGTTTCCGCTCTTGTGTTTTTGGCTTGTGTTTAAAAAGAAACATTCTTGGCTTTCTTGATGAGCTTTGGGTTCCAGCCAAATTCTGTAAGTCGATGATAAAAAACCTACTGTAATCTCATAATTATTTGCTGTATTTATCTATTTCTGGGACTCTGGCCAGCTGCTAAGACTTTATAATCAGTGTGAAATCCTCTGTATTTCACCCTCTTTAAGAAAAGATTCAAACTGCATAAGACTTTTTGTAAATAGTAAAACCTTTATTGGTTAATCCGTCATCTGATTTCTGGGGGATTCGGCACTGGGACAGAACATACCTCTAATCCTTCTCTTTGTTACACTAGATTCCCAATTCTTGCAACCGTTCATATGTTTTTAGACACCCAAGTCATCCTTGTTGATCTTCTTTGCACTCTTCTCTGCAATTTCCTTCCTTCCTTCCTTCCTTCCTTCCTTCCTTCCTTCCTTCCTTCCTTCCTTCCTTCGCAATAGTATTTAGACTTATATACCACTCCACAGTACTGTTACATCCCGGTGTAAGCAGTTTACAGAGTCAGCCTCTTGCCCTCCAAAAATCTGGGTCCTCGTTTGACCCACCTCGGAAGGACGGAAGGCTGAGTTAAACTTGAGCCTGGTGAGATTTGAACTGCCAAACTGCAGGCAGCCAGCAGGCAACAGATGTAGCCTGCAGTACTGCACTCTAACCACTGCACCACGAGTAGATGGTTTTAAGGTGCTCTGATGCATGTCATAGCCGGAACTGTATCCCCTTCTCTTGCCCAAATTTGTTTAAGGTCCATGGCCAAACCATTCTGGTTTTACCCGCCGATGGCCATATTCGGCTTCTTTTGCACAGGAGATCAGAAGCCCTTGTTAAAAATGGCCAGCGGCCTGCAGATTTTACGGCCCCTCATAAATCATCATGTTTATGCATTTGATTAACGTCGAAAAGGATTATGATAGATGGCTTTGCCACAAATAATTAAGCATTGTAGCAGCCAATTCTCCTACCTGCTCTTCATCCCCAGGCAAGTAGGTCTAATCATTTCAGCGAGTAGCACAAAAAGTGGGCAGAGCACTGCACACCAAGACATCTAGACACAAGGACAGTTTCCCCCCGAACGCTAAACAAATAATTCCCTCAGTACTGTCAAACTTTTTACTAAGTCTGCACTTCTATTACTACTAGTTTTTTCTCATGCCTAACACCAATTTCCTCCCACTTAGGACTGTATGACAGTAACTTTTTCCTTGTATCCTAAGATTTTTGTTAATATTGTTTCTTCATTGCTTATTTGACCCCCTATGACAATCAATAAGTGTTGTACCTCCTAATTCTTGGCAATCTTGTCAAGAATCATAAAGTATCTTTTTCTCTTATGTACACTGGAGAGCATATGCACCAAGACAAATTCCTTGTGCGTCCAATCACACTTGGCCAAGAAAGAATTCTTCTTCTTCTTCTTTCTAGGAGTGGAACACGAAATAATTTAATTTAATTTATTTGATTTATATGCCCCCCAAAGGGCTCAGGGCGGCATACAACAATAAAATAATGCAATAATACAGTAAAAGTCAAATATTAAACAATAAAAATCCTGTGACAATTAAAAAAAAAAACCCAGACTAAACTCTACAATCATACACTCATAGAAACCAAGTGAACCATGATTCGGCCGGGATAATAATAATAATAATAATAATAATAATAATAATAATAATAATAATAATAATTATTATTATTATTATTATTATTATTATTATTATTATTATTATTTATTTATTAGATTTGTATGCCACCCCTCTCCGAAGACTCTCACGGCCCCCAGGCCTGCTAACAGAGCCAGGTCTTCAAGGCGTTTCGGAAGGCCAGTAGGGTGGGGGGCAGTATGGACATCAGGGGGAATTTGGTTCCAAAAGCGCCAGGGCCACCACAGAGAAGGCCCTTCCCTGTGGGCCTGCCAATTTGCACTGCTTAAGTCGACGGGACCCAGAGAAGTCCAACCCTGTGGGATCTAATTGGTCTCTGGAAGGTATAAGTAAGATGAAGAGCAGAGTGAACCACAAACATAATTCTTTTGCCTACGCGAAGAAGAATAAAAATAGCGACCTCTTTGCCGCAAATAAATCTGAGATATTTATGGATGGAAACCGGGTTATTGCTATTTAATTGCATTGCTTTTAAACAACAACAACAAGCAATATTCTCAGTTTTGTCTGATTAGCAGCTTAATTCTTTTGGCCTGGTTGTTTCCTGTTAATTTGTTTAAATAGGAGTCGCACTTTGCTGTTCTGTTCCACTTGCTACAGTCAGGGCTGTTCTATTAGGTGAAGGCGGTTTCCTCGCTGGGTGAAATATAATTAGCATTAATTCCTCCATGTTCTTGGGAGATTGAAGTGTTGTCAGTGCTTTAATGTGTCTTAATCATACTCCTCCTCCTCCCCCCTCCTCTTCTTCTTCCTCCTCCTGCACCTCCTGCTTCTCCTCCTTCCTCCCCTTCTCCTCCTTCTCTTTCTCCTCCTTTTTCTCCTCCTCCTCTTCCTCCTCCTCCTGCTTCTCCTCCTCCTTCTCTTTATCCTCTTTCTCCTCCTTTTTCTTCTCTTTCTCCTCTTCCTCTTCCTCCTTCACCTCCTCCTTCTCCTCCTTCTCTTTATTCTTTCTCCTCCTTTTTCTCCTCTTTCTCCTCCTTCTGTTCCTCCTCCTCCTTCACCTCCTCCTTCTCCTCCTCCTGCTTCTTCTCCTCCTCTTTCTCCTCCTCCACCTCTTTCTCCTCCTTCTCTTCTTCCTTTCTCCTTCACCTCCTTCTCCTCTTGCTTTTCTTCCTCCTGCTTCTTCTCCTTCTCTTTCTCCTCCTCCTCCACCTCTTTCTCCTTCTTCTCCTTCTGTTCCTTCTCGTCCTCTTCCTCCTCCTCCTCTTCCTTCACCTCTTCCTTTCCACAATAAATACAGCTCACTATCAATCACTACCTTATTTTGATTCATAGAAAATTGTATACAGGTACCCTTGAGTTATGGCCACAATTGGTATAATACAGGTGATCCTCGACTTCTGACCACAATGGAGGCCAAAATTATGTTGTTAAGTGAGACATTTGTTAAGTGAGCTGTGTCCCATTTCACAACCTTTCTTCCCACCCTTGTTAAATGAACCCCTGCCATCGATAAGTTAGCAATGTGGTTGTTAAGTGAACCCGGCTGCCCCATTGATTTCGCCTCACAAAGGATGTCGCAAAAGAAGACCACGTGACCTTGGGACACAGCGGCTGTCAGAAGTTTGAATCGGTCGGCAAGCCACTGGAGTTTGATCACGTGATCATGGGGATGCTACAAAGGTCGTAACTGTGAAAAACGGTCGTAAGTCCCCTTTTTCAGTGCTGCTGTAACTTTGAACGGTCACTAAATGAACCATTGTATGTTTCTTTTTAAAAAGATTTTTTAATTTTTTCATCATCTTTACATAAACATCCATACCTATACCATCATATCAAAATATATCTAACTCAGTGTTTCTCAACCTTGGCTGTTTGAAGATGTGTGGACTTCAACTCCCAGAATTCCCCAGCCAGCAACGCTGGCTGGGGAATTCTGGGAGTTGAAGTCCACACATCTTCAAACAGCCAAGGTTGAGAAACACTGATCTAACTATACATTTCTGTCCAAAATGCTACTTCCCTCCTCCCTCTCTCCCCTTCCTTTCTACTTTCTCTTCCTCCATAGAATAGAATAGAATAGAATAGAATTCTTTTTTGGCCAAGTGTGATTAGACACACAAGGAATTTGTGTCTTTGGTGCAGATGCTCTCAGTGTACATAAAAGAAAAGAATCAGGAGGTAAAAAACATTGAATGATTGTCATAGGGGTCAAATAAGCAATGAGGAAACAATCAATATTAATATAAACCATAAGGGTACAAGAAACAAGCTACAGTCATCCAATCATAAGTGGGAGGAGATGGGTGATAGGAATGATTAGAAAAAAATAGTAGTAATAGTATTGCAGCCTTAGTGAATAGTTTGAAAGTGGTGAGGGAATTATTTGTTTAGCAGAGTGATGGCATTCGGGGGGAAAACCCGGTCTTGTATCTAGTTGCATTGGTGTTGAAGCAGTTGAAACAGTTTATGTCCAGGATGCGAGGGGTCAGTAAATATTTTCACGTCCCTCTTTGTGACTCCTACAGTCTACAGGTCCTCAATGGAAGACAGATTGACAGCTATTGTTTTTTCTGCAGTTCTGATTCTCCTCTGAAGTCTGTGTGGGTCTTGTTGGGTTGCAGAACCAAACCAGACAGTGATAGAGGTGCAGATGACAGACTCAATGATTCCTCTGTAGAACTGTATCAGCAGCTCCTTGGGCAGTTGGAGCTTCCTGAGTTGGCGCAGAAAGAAAAAAATAATGTTATATTAGATTGGTACATGATGGTTTGAATTAAACTTTGACGATGAAAGTGAAAAAAGAATTAAGAATTAAGAAAAGAAGGGAAATAAATTAAACCCTAGTAGGTCAATTGTTGGAAGGTTATAAAATTTGAATAATCACTAATTTTCTTTATAAGATTTGTTTTTATAAAAGATTTGTATAATTTATAAAATTGATTTAATGTTCAAAGGGATTTAGATAATTACTGAAATTGTTGGAATGTTATAAGACGTGTATAATTATTAATTTTAAAGGTCCTTACCTAAGATTATATACTTTATAAATTGGATTTTTTGGTTGTGGAGATTTTAAATAATTAGGGGTTCTTTTTCCCCTTATTATTGTATATTGGGAAGTTGGCAATGTCTTTAGCCAACTGATGGAAATGTAGTGATGAGATCAGAACCTGTTTAAATATAGAGAATGTGTTAAAATAAAAAAGTTGAGTAATAAAGTTGAAAGGGGGAACCGTTATATGTTGAGGACTGCCCAAAGCTAGCCCTAAGAAAGATCCCATTAACTTCCGAAAACTTTCCTGTTTTCTGGGACAGCGTTAAAAACGGCAGCTTCTACTGGCAGGAATTTATCACCTTTCTTAATTTTTCAACTCCCCAAAATACCTCCACCTTTCAGCTGAGCCACGTTCCTGTTCAGTTAAACTGCGATTTATTAGATGAAGCCTTTCAGGGATTTGAAACACTCTCTTTTCTTCTCTTCTTCTTTTTCCCTTGCAGATGCTGCTGACAGAATACCTGGACATGAAAAACACACGGGCCTCTTCAGAGCCTTCAGCTCAGCTGAGCTATGGCAGCTCCGGGAGGGAGTTTGCGGCATTTTTTGCAAAAAAGAAACCTCAAAGGCCCAAAACCTCTTTGTTCAAGTAGGTACAGCTCTGCCTCCCCCCCACCTCCGAGTTGTGTTTTGTGTGGGAAATGGTCCTGAAGTCTTCTGTGCTTCCTTCTTTTAAAAACAAAATAAAATTTTTAAAATATATTTTTTCTCCACAGTTCCCATATAAACATCAATACATATACCTTAAGAATATATCAATAGCATGCACATTTCCCAATCAATCAACATTCAATATTTATTTATTTATTTATTTATTTATTCATTCATTCATTCATTCATTCATTCATTCATTCATTCATTCATTCATTGACTTTAACAATCGAGTTGTCGAAGCGTGGAACTCATTACCGGACTCAATAGTGTCAACTCCCAACCCCCAACATTTCTCCCTTAGACTCTCCACGATTGACCTCTCCAGGTTCCTAAGAGGCCAGTAAGGGGCGTATATAAGTGCACTGATGTGCCTATCGTCCCCTGTCCAATTGTCTTCCCTTATCTTAAATATCATACATATTCTCTCCTTATCTATCTATCTATCTATCTATCTATCTATCTATCTATCTATCTATCTATCTATCTATCTATATCATATATATATATATATATATCATATATATTCTCTCCTTATCTCTTATATCATATATATCCTCTCCCTCCCATCCACTTCTCTTCTTTTTTACTTTCTATCTTCATATATATTACTTAATGTCTATTCTCTTCCATATGTATTATATATTGGAGAAAAATAAATAAAAAAATAAAAGATTTGATTTGATTTGATTTGAATGCCGCCCCTCTCCGAAGACTCGGGGCGGCTAACAACAGTATAAAAAGACAATGTAAACAAATCTAATATTAAAAATAATCTAAAAAACCCCAATTTAAAGAACCACTCATACATACAAGCATACCATGTATAAATTCTGTAAGCCTAGGAGGAAGGGAAATTTCAATTCCCCCATGCCTGACGACAGAGGTGGGTTTTAAGGAGCTTGTGAAAGGCAAGGAGGGTGGGGGCAACTCTAATATCTGGGGGGAGCTGGTTCCAGAGGGCCGGGGCCGCCACAGAGAAGGCTCTTCTCCTGGGTCCCGCCAAACGACATTGCTTAGTCGACGGGACCCGGAGAAGGCCAACTCTGTGGGACCTAACCGGTCGCTGGGATTCGTGCGGCAGAAGGCGGTCCCGGAGATATAACTTGTTTTTACCTAATCTTGCTATTATTAATAAGTCTGTTTCTTTCTTTTCTTAACACTCCTTTCTATCTCCTTCTCCTCTCTCTACCTTACTCCTTTTGTCCCCCTGCCTCCTTCCTTCTCCTCTTTCCTTTCTTTCCTTCTTTTCTACTTCCTCTTCCTCCTTCTAAACCTTTCCCTGAGTTATTTTAATTCTAATACATATTAGATTTAACAGACTGATAACATTTTCTCATACTTCTTTAAATTGTCAGCATTGCTTTTAAGTTTCTTAATTTTTGACATCTGTACTGTTAGCTCTTTAGTTTAGGTTCCTTCTCTTTTTTGAGATTCACTCAAAAGCGGAGGTCTTCCGTTGGGTATGCTGGCTGGATAATTCTGGGAGTTGAAGTCCACAAGTCTTAAAGTTGCCAAGTTTGGGGACCCCTGCTCTACAGGCACCTGCTCTACAGCTAATTCCTGACTTATGATCACAATGGACCCTAGATAGATAGGTAGGTAGGTAGGTAGGTAGATAGGTGGGTGGGTGGGTTGGGTGGGTGGGTGGGTAGGTAGGTAGGTAGGTAGATAGATAGATAGATAGATAGATAGATAGATAGATAGATTAATTGATAGATTGATACATGATAGATAGATAGATGATAGATAAATGATAGATGAAAGATACATAGATTGATTGATAGATTGATACATGATAGATGATGATGATGATAGATAGTTTGATAGATTGATTGATAAATGATAGATGATAGATAGATAGATCATGATAGATAGATAGATAGATAGAAAGAAAGATAGATAGATAGATAGATAGATAGATAGATGATAGACAGATGATAGATAAATAGATGATAGATAAATGATAGATAGATAGATAAATGATAGATAGATAGATAGATAGATAGATAGATAGATAGATAGATAGATAGATAGATGATGGACGGATGGACGGACGACATACCCAGTTCCTTTAATTGTTCAAACTTGAGTTAATATCTGACTTTTTAAAATTCTCCTCCTCAGCTTACTTTTATTTATTTATTTCTGCAAATGATGTTTTCTGCTTAATTAATTTTTTTTTGAAACATTACAGTACAGAAAAGACAACCGACACATCTGTTGAAATTTACTAAACACCCGACAGCTAGGATTTACACATTATGTAGAACAGAACCTCATAAAATCTACGAGCAGCGTCAATAAAAATCTCAAAACACTCCAGGATAATTCCCCCGTAAAACAGAGCCTGGATAAAATATGCCAAAAGCCAACAGCAAAAGCAGATTTCAAAAACACAACAGGTTGTTGAAAAAAAAAACCCAATAACAACACAAAGAACAGAAACAGTTTTGTGTATCTCCACAAATGGGCTTTGAGTTGGGAGAACAAGCCTGGTTTTCTCCTACTCTAAAGCAGTGTGGGAAGGGTTTGAATTTGCTTTGCTAGAGAGGCAGTCCTCAACTTATGACAGTTCGTTTAGTGACCATTCAAAGTTATAACAAAACTTCAAAATGGGCCATGAAAATGCTGTATGCAATGAAATTTCATTTTAATATATGCTGTCTAGTGTATATTCAAAGAGACAACAAACTCTTCTCTTCTCTTCTCTTCTCTTCTCTTCTCTTCTCTTCTCTTCTCTTCTCTCCTCTTCTCTTCTCTTCTGGCTATATCCATAATTGGAAAAGGCTTCAGGAGTAAATCTTGAGGCAAAATCCAGAGCCGGAGTCCCGGAAGCAGTTTGTGACTATGTATAGCCACACTCTGATAACTTCTGCAACATAGCTGGAACCAATAGAGCATTCTGTGCTGGCTAGCGATGTGCCATCATGTGCCACGTTTCGTTGCAGGTTTGAGTCGTCTTCCCACGCCATCAGTATGAGCACTTACCTGCAGGAACAAAGGAGGGAACTTTACAGCCGGAGCGGAGAGTTGCAAGGTAGGACAGATTTTATAAATCAACACACGTCATTCAAAAATATCTCCCCCTCCCACGAGAGGAATGCAATCCGCTTGTTTGTAAAGGAAGCCAAAATAAACCCGCATGACCAAAATTTGGAGCACCAGTTAATATCTCGATGTTTCTAGCAAAAATTGTGCTTGGTGAACACAGAAATTGACAGGTGTTACAGGTGCAACTAGCCCTTTGAAGTGCCAATTTTGAAAGCAAAGTAAGGACACTTCTTTTGATAGAAGAGAACACCTGTTGATAGAAGAGAACATCTATAGGGTTGAATTGTTGGGGTTCTGGTTGGTTGCCCTCTGAGTTTGGTAGAATTCTTGTAGACGTTTCATTACCAAACTAGGTAACATCCTCAGTGCTAGAAGGGAGAGTGGAGAAGAAGGAGAAAGGGAGGAGGAAGATGAGGAGGGGAAGCAGGAGAAAGAGGAGACAGTGGGATATTTGGTGACCTCTTGTTGATATTCTGGTAGACATTTCATTACCAAACTAGGTAATATCATCAGGGTTAGAAGGGAGAGGGGTTTGTGGAGTGGAGGAGAAGGAAGAGGAGACGACTGTGTGATTCTTGATGCTCTCTGAGCTTGGTTGCTTTATGGCAAACATTTCATTACCAAACTAGATAACATCATCAGTACTAGAAAGGAACAAGGTTGGTTCTCTTAATAGTTCAGGAAGGATGAATAGAAGTGGGAAATAGAACTATTTTGATTTTCTTGTTTTTTTGAGGCTGAGAACAGTAACAATTTCTTCTCCATCATCTGGAATTAACTGTGGTTAATAGTTAACTATGGTTAATTACATAAATGGTTCAACCCCCTCTCCCCCAGGACTACGTTGAACCTGTCAGTCAAACATTACAAAACGAGGCTTACATGTTTGGGGGCATTGAAAAGATGTAAAGGATAAAAATAAGGATAGAAAGATAAGAAGTATCAGATAAAATAAACTGCTCAAAAAAATAAATTGAACACTTAAACCATAGAATATAACTCCAGGTAAATCAAACTTCTGTGAAATCAAACTGTCCACTTAGGAAGCAACACTAATTGACAATCAATTTCACATGTTGTTGTGTCCACTCAACTTTGTACAGAACAAAGTATTCAATGAGAATATTTCATTCATTCAGATCTAGGATGTGTTCTTTGAGTGTTCCCTTTATTTTTTTTTGAGCAGTATACTCCTTTTACACTTCTGTAATGAGATATGTTTATGTAAAAACAAAAATAATGCAATGTAAATAATAATGATATTGTGATGGAAATATTATTGAGTGGAATGACAAAGACAGGATGGTCACAAAGTGTCCAATGTTTTTAAATGTCCGTTTTATGCGTGTATATATATATATAAAGAAAACATTTTATTAAAATAAAATTATATAAATAAAATGTTTTATTAAAATAAAAATTAAAAAAGAAGCTGTAGAGGAGGAGACACCCCATTTTATCAATTAACAGCTTTTATCGCTTCCCGTAGAGTTCTCCCCAGTGTGCGTGTGTGTTTAAAGATGTGGTAAAGTTGTGTACAACATGTTTGGTATCTGAGAGGGTCCTTTTGTGGATTTTTATCAAAACCATCCAGAGTTGCCCGGAGTCAGGTGGCCTATAAATTTAAATGAACAGAAATAATCTGTGCCGAGATTCAGATACGGAAAAAAAAGCCCTTTGCAAGATCCGCCTGAAAGGGCCCAGCAGTAGCCTTGCCATTCATCATCATAAACACACAGATAACATCATCCATATTTATTCTCTGATAACTTGCTAAAAGCACATTTTAAAGTGTCTGCTTATTGATCTCCGAAGCCGGAGCAGCTGTCGGCTTTAAGAGTTCTCCTCCATCTTTGTCAACATACAAGGCTTGAACGCGAACCCATCTCTGGCCCTGGCGTGTTGTACTTGTCATGCCCAATTGCGGTTCTTCTTTTGATTTCTTTACTTCGCCCGTACCGTATATTAATTTCATCAATTTTATTAATTTCATCAATACCAATTTCGTTTAGTTGGATTCCAGTAAGGCGTTTGACAAAGTGGACCACAATCTGCCTATTTGACGAGATTCTGTTCTAATCTATATCTTCGCTGATCCCTGTTAAGGGTGGCTGGTACATCTGGAGGTTGCTGAAGAAGTCGTAAAGCGAGGTTGATTGTGGGGTCCTTGGTGCTCCCTGAGCTTGGTTGTTTTCTTGCAGAAGTTTCATTAAGAACATAAGAACCTAAGAAGAGCCCTGCTGAATCAGGCCAAAGCCCACCAAGTCCGGCATTCTGTGTCCCACAGTGGCCCACCAATTGTCCATGGGGATCTTGAGCAGAAAGAGAAGGCAAGAGTCTCCCTTTCCCTTGACCCCCAACAAATGGGACCCAAGAGAACCCTCCCTGCCTCAACTCAAAGAGAGAGAGAAAGAGGAAGGAAGGAAGGAAGGAAGGAAGGAAGGAAGGAAGGAAGGAAAGAAGGAGAAAGACAGAGAGAACATAAGAACATAAGAAGAGCCATGCTGAATCAGGCCAAAGCCCATCGAGTCCAGCATTCTGTGTCCCACAGTGGCCCACCAATTGTCCATGGGGATCTTGAGCAGAAAGAGAAGGCAAGACCCTCCCTTTCCCTTGACCCCCAACAAATGGTACTTAAGGGAACTCTGCCTGCCTCAAACAACATAGAGGTGGCATATGGCCATCCGTTTCAATAACCACCGATACACTTGGCTTCCATGAATCTGTCTAATCCTGCCTTGAAGCTCTCCAGGCTAACAGCTAACAGCTCTCCAGGCTAACAGCTGTCTTCTAGAAGTGAATTCCATAAACCAAGGACCCTCTGGGGGAAGAAATATTTCCCTTGATTTGTCCTCGCTTTCTTACCTGTGAGCTTTAGGGAGGGCCCCTTGTCCTAGTATTGTGTGATAGAGAAAATAATTTTTCTCTATCCACCTTTTCTATCCCATGCATGATTTTATACACTTCACCCCTTCAACGCCGTCTTTCAAGGCTGAAGAGACCAAGGCGTTGCAACCTGGTTTCATAAGGGAGGGGCTCCATTTCCTTGATCTTACTTGTTGCCCTTTTTTGCACCTTTTCCAGTTCCATTCTCT
>NC_091955.1:95305808-95309641 GCF_031021105.1 Erythrolamprus reginae
GATGAACGAAGGAAGAGAGAAAGGGAAGAAAAAAGGAAGGGAAAATTAAGAAAAAAGTGAAGGAAGGAGATGGAGGAAAAAGGAAGGAAGGAAGCAAGGGAAGAGAAAATTAAGGAAGGAAGGAAGGAAGGAGAGAAAGAAAGCACAGTCATACAATCCTGGTATAGATGGTTCCCGAAGAGATTTTTTACCATCACATATAAATGTTGAGAAGAAAGCCCAACCTCATAGCAAACGAGAGGCCAATCAAATCAAAACTGAAAGAGAAAGTCAAGAGAATTAAATTCCTTGTCGATTAAGAAAAGTGGCACCGATGCAAAAGGTGTCAGGGAGCAGATCAAGGAAAATTCAAGAAAAAATGAACTTTGAACCGGCAAAGGGGCAAATGCCCCCTAAAATTCAAATTCCGGTCGACCAAGGGAACTCTTGCCATGGAGAAGGGTCTTGCTAAGGACAGCAAAAATCTGAGAGACAAGGAAGCTGAGATGACAAAATAATTAAAGCGTGGCTGGAGAAGTTAATTCTAGGAGGAGAGCCAGGTTAATCCACGAGAGCAAAAAATAAAGGAAGATCAGTCCGGCCGACAAATTGCATTAAAAACTCTAACCTTGATCTATCATCATAGGCAGATGAGCTACAACTCAGGAAAGTCTTGGCTTTCTTAATAATGATGATGATGGTGATGATGATGATAGTGACAGTGGAATTGTGAGAAACAACAAGAACAACTTAGCCGCTGTCAAGATCTTAAAATCGAACTACAACAACTCTGGCATAAACCAATACAGGTGGTCCCAATAGTTATCGGCACACTGGGTGCTGTGCCAAAAGACACAAAAGCCAGCATTTGAAAACAATAAGCATCTATCAGTTGCAAAAGGCCACCGTACTTGGATCTGTGCGCATCATAAGAAAATACATCACACAGTCCTAGACGCTTGGGAAGTGTTCAACTTGTGATATTGTGATACGAAATGCAGCATATCAATCTTGTTGCTGGGTATTACTATTTTGTGAATAAAATAACAACAGTAACAACAAAACAGCAACAGCAATTACAATAATAATAATGATAATGATATTATTATTAATAATAATAATAATAATAATAATAATAATAATAAATCTTAGTTTTAAACAGGGCTAACTTATGAAATTGGAGAGAAAAAGCTGAATAAAATGTCATCCTTCAAAGGATTGATCGATTGAATTTTCAAATAATTTTTTTAAAAAAATTCTCCACAATTTCCACATATATGGAGGGGGAAGCCAGCGTCACTTAATGACCATGTTTACTAACTTCACAGTGGCGGCGATTCACTTAGGAAGTGTGGCCCAAAAGGTCATTAAATGGGGCAAAACATGCTTAACAACTTGGTGTTCCCTTAGCAACAGAAATTTTAGGTTCAATTCTGGCCTTAAGTCAAAGTCTACTTGTAGCTGTAGTCTTACATTCGTTCATTTGTTAATTCATTCATTCACTCACTCACTCACTTACTCACTCACTCTTTTACTGAGTGATTCATTCATTCAATCAATCACTAATTCATGTGATCATTCATTCATTCATTCATTCACTCATTCACTCTCATTGATTAATTGAGTCATTCACTCACTCATTCATTCACACTCTCATTCACTCACTTTCATTCATCCATTCCTCCACTAATTCATTTCATCATTCATTCACTCATTCACTCACTCACTCACTCATACATTCATTCATTAACTTGTTCATTCACACATTCACTCACTCATTCATTCACTCAATCATTCAATTGCTCATTCATTCACTCACTCATTTATTCACTCATTCACTGCATGAATCATTCACTCACTAATTCATTCATTCATTCATTCATTCATTCATTTATTCACTCACTAACTCACTCATTCACTGATTCATTTGATCATTTGTTCACTCGCTCATTCACTCACTCATTCATTCACACATTCATTCACTCACTAATTCACTCACTCGCTCAATCATTCACTCACTAACTCAGGGGTAGGCAAAGTTGGCTCTTCTATGACCTGTGGACTTCAACTCCCAGAATTCCTTTGCTACCATGATTGTTTCAGGCATTCTGGGAGTCGAAGTCCACAAGTCATAGAAGAGGCAACTTTGCCTAGCCCTGCCCTAACTCATTCACACATTCATTCACTCACTAATTCACTCACTCGCTCAATCATTCACTCACTAACTCAGGGGTAGGCAAAGTTGGCTCTTCTATGACCGGTGGACTTCAACTCCCAGAATTCCTTTGCTACCATGATTGTTTCAGGCATTCTGGGAGTCGAAGTCCACAAGTCATAGAAGAGGCAACTTTGCCTAGCCCTGCCCTAACTCATTCATTCATTCATTCATTCATTCATTCATTCATTCATTCATTCATTCATTCATTCATTTTATATGCCCCCAGTCTCACTGCTAAGATACTAACCACTGTTTGAGGTTTCTCTTCCGTAGACTTTCTGTCCTTCTGCTTTTGCACTCTTTCGCCCTCCAGCTTAAGAATGGGGAGGAAAAATCATTCAACTAAAGATATAACAAGGCCGAACATGAATATTCACGAGAAGTGTTTTTTTCTTCCTCCGCATAAATTACCCTCGGAAGGCTCCGGCTCCCCATCCAGATTCACCTGCTTGATACGCCAAACATCATCTTCATTCTTCGCATTCAACTACGCTAAGACCTTTTTAGAGAGCAAGAGCTCTTTTACATTTTCCAGGAGGCAGTTAAAATAAAATAAAATTAAATCAAATCAAATCAAATCACAGCCCATCGTTGAAATCTACAAAATTTGCCATTCTAACGGGAACGAAGTGGTTCTTTTTTCCCAATAGGGATTGTCTCTCTCTGGTCAATACAGATGGAATAAAGCCGTTTTCCCCTTCTGTACTTGCTGCCTTTAACTCCTGATTACGGGAAGGAAACTGAGGCTGATTATTTCCATGGGTGGGTGGATGAATGGATGGATGGGTATAAATATGATTGATAGATTTTGATATATTAATCGTTATTTAGCATATAATGAGAACTTGACTAAAGAGAAGTAAACATAAACACGCAATCAAGGAATACAGATGAGTGATTGAATACTGGATGGATGATAGGTTGGTAGATAGATAGGTGGGTAGGTAGGTGGGTAGGTAGGTAGGTAGATAGAATGTTAAGATAGATAGATAGATAGAATAGATAGATAGAATGTTAATAGATAGATAGATAGATAGATAGATAGATAGATAGATAGATAGATAGATAGATAGATAGATAGAATGAATGTAGATAGATAGATAGATAGATAGATAGATAGATAGATAGATAGATAGATAGATGGAATGTAGATAGACAGACAGACAGACAGACAGACAGACAGACAGATAGACACAGACAGTCAGTCAGTTAGACAGACAGACAGACAGATAGATAGATAGAATGTTAATATCCAGATAGATAGATGGATGGATGGATGGATGGATGGAGAGAGAGAGAGAGAGAGAGAGAGATGCAATGTTAATATGGCTTGATGGAATCTTTGGATGAGTCACTAGGGACTATGCTGCAGAGCTAGCTGGAGAGTTCACGGATATTTTCAATCTATCCCTGTTGTGGTGCTCAATACCTACCTGCCTGAAGACATCCATCTTAGTGCCAGTCCCCAAGCAGCCAGTCGTAGTATCCCTTAATGATTATAGACCAGTAGCTTTGACATCTGTTGTCATGAAATATTTTGAGCGTTGACCTATATAAGTTCTAGTCTTCTGCCTAGTTTGGACCCATACCAATTTGCATATACTGTACTGTATAGGAGTAATAGATCACCTGACCA